>NW_026942347.1:19459-46853 GCF_024139115.2 Armigeres subalbatus
ATTCAATCTTCCTTTTTACTTCCTAGGTTATAGAGCACTGTCATTGTGGGCTTCCTTTTTAACAACTTCTTCTTCTTTCTCTTCGGTGACGCTACATTTCAACTGGAATATAGCCTACTTTTCAACTTAGTGTTCTGCAAGATGGGCCTTCCTTAGCCGTGCGGTAAGATGCGCGGCTACAAAGCAAGATCATGCTGAAACTCGATGTTTCGGAGGAAAAAGCACCAGCAGGAAGATCGAGACCGTGAAGGGACCGTGCTTATAACACACGAAAGTTCTATGAGAAGGTAAACCGCTCACGTAAGGGCTACGTGCCACAGTCTGATATGTGTAAGAACATAAAGGGGAACCTTCTTACAAACGAGCGTGAGTTGATCCAAAGGTGGCGGCAGCACTACGAAGAGCACATGAATGGCGATGTGGCAGGTGGTATGGTAAAGAACCTAGAACCTACGTTTTCCGGCTCCTGATCTCCAGGAAATCCAGTAGGAGATTTCCTAGATATTTGGAATTTATTGTAGTCTGAAATTTATCGGGTTGCCAGCCAATATTATAGTAATGAAAGGGTGGTATGTCCTCTAACTAGATGCCGAAACGAGCTTATATCGAAATCGAATACTAACAGTTACCTCCCAGAACTAATCAAGTTGTACGTATAGGGATAGACCATGGAAACAGGCCTGGGATTAAACCCACGACCTCCTGCTTATGAGGCAGAAGCAATAGCCATATGACCACCAAACCCATTAGTTAGGTGCCCGCCAGAGTAAACGCGACGTGCAATGCGACGCGACGCGACAGTGCAATTTGACAGCCTGTTGATAATGATTGTTATTCTTTTACGTGAGTCGCGTCGCATCGCTCGTCGCGTTTACTCTGGCTTTGCCCTTATGTTCTTTTTTTGCTGGATTTGGCATCTTGCCGTTAAGCATGACGTTGATTGACCACCCACGATTGCTACAGAACCAACATAAATCCATTGCAGAAAAATACTATGGAGTGGTTATGCCATAAAGCAAAGTTCAGCTGGTGTCCAACGACGGGAACTCTCATAACACGCCAGAGCTCAATAGAAAAATATTGGGCCATCGTCAACCGGAAACTCAAGAAGACGCGAAAATTGTCAGCAAGATGCAATTCAAAACAAACTGGCGTTCTGTGATGCGGAAAGTGCCTAGGGTGGAGGTGAAAAACATTATGCATAATGGAAGAAGCTAAACTGTAATCGTTCAGGGATGTGCCACTCTCTGAGAGCCGTGTTTAAAGTTTCTCGACTTTTTGAGACTGCTTCGTACTGGGAATCTTTCAAACGGTTCGCGGAATACTACCTACATAACACATACACTCATATGATTGAAAAAACGAAACCGAACATAATTTCAGTTAGTGAGCATGCTTTATTCACCAACTGCCGCTGTGCGTCTCAAATTTTATATCTGTCACGATTTAAAACGCTAAGTAACGGTAGCAACGGTTTCTGTACCAACTTCTTAGAGCTCTGTATGTCTGTCACCATCTAAATACATCGGCTACGGATGTCGTTCCTCAGTATCGTTTTCCACTTTTAAATACAACGATAAAATCGAATAGGATCGAATAGGAATCATGTAATAAAATCGTTGTTTCATGTACCTACCTCGATTTTCGTTGTCACGGGTTGAAAAAATATCTAATATTAGGTACTTTTCACTCAAATCGGAAGTTTAGTGTAGGAACCCAAAATTAAGTCATTTTTCCTAAAATTACGTAAAAGTCACTTAATTTTAAGTAAAATATAATTAATTTTAAATAGAAACTAAACAAAAGTTAGGTAAATTTCATTCAACTTATGTAAACATGAGATTACTGCCCTTGTTGAGTGGTTTTGCTCTTCATTTTATGACAACAAAGGGAAGAAGGAGGGAGATGCAAGAGAAAAATAGTACCTAACATTAAGTACTTTTTCTAACCGTGTATAAGAGCGTTGTTCCATTTCAATCGGACGTTTTCATATGTGAAAAAAAAAATCATTGGAATACGAACACAGGATTGGATTTGAGAAGAGTGCATGGTCACGGGTTTCAAAATTTCAAAGAAAATATTAAAGCGCAACCTTCTTAAGCAGATTAATTTATACCGACACAAATTAAAATTAATCAAAAATGCGATTATAGTATTTAAAATATGCACGCAATTTACATTTCATGTTTCAAAATACCAATTGTTGGGAAACATATTTCGATTTTTTTTACCCAAAACTCAAACCAATTTCTTCCTTCCGGTATATTGTTTTGTTGAAATAGGGAAACAGAGGTATTTTTTGGACTATGTTTTGAATCTTACATTATTTATTATCATACTAAGGCCGGAGTGGCCTGTGCTACACATAAAAGTCTTCTCCATTCAGCTCGGTCCATGGCTGCACTTCGCCAACCACGCAGTCTGCGGAGGGTCCGCAAATCGTCCTCCACCTGATCGATCCACCTTGCCATGGTACGCAACACTTTCCTTTCAAAAATTCCCAGTGCGCGTTGGTCCTCCACGAGCATCGTCCAGGTCTCGTTCCCGTAGAGAACTACCGGTCTTATAAGCGTTTTGTAGATAGTCAGTTTGGTACGGCGGCGAACTCTAGCGTCTTACGGAGTCCAAAGTACGTACGATTTCCAGCCACTATGCGCCTCCGAATTTCCCTGCTGGAAATCGTTATCGGCGATCACCAGTGAGCCCAAGTACACGAATTCTTCAACCACCTCAATTTCGTCAGCACCGATAGAAACTCGTGGTGGGTGGCTTACATTGACCTCTCTTGAGCCTCTTCCTATCATGTACTTCGTCTTCGACGTATTGATGACTAGTCCAATCCGTTTAGCTTCGCTTTTCAGTCTGATGTAGGCTTCCTCCATCCTCTCAAAGTTACGTGCCATGATATCAATGTCGTCGGCGAAACCAAATAACTGGACGGACTTCGTGAAAATCGTACCACTCGTGTCAATCCCTGCCTTTCGTATTACTCCCTCCAAAGCGATGTTGAATAGCAGACACGAAAGACCATCACCTTGCCGTAATCCTTTATTTATTTATTTATCTTTATCTTTATTTGGAGCAGGGAAAAGCCCATTTGAGTAGAACTGCTCTTGTGGTCTTTCTCAAATGGGCGCAAAACCTCCTCATCTTTTAATATCAACAGAAATACATAGTTTCCAAATGATACATACGTAGTTTTCTTACATATAACTTATCAATAACTCTACATTAAAATACTGTCCTAGCCTAGTTAAACTATCTATTCTGGTGTGTGTTGTGGGAAGCAGAGAGTTGTAAAGTAAACTGTTTTCGGAGGGTACTGCGGGAAAGGTGAAAGTCATATATCCTCGAACAGGAATCGAATATGCGACACATACTAGCGAAAGGTGCATTTTGGGCATAATTCGTTCGTGCACCTCCTAAGTAAATACAGTCCCTTCCCGATTTTGGCAACACGACCGGATTTTAATGTTGCCAAAATGGGGATGTTGCCAAAAACGGGAAAAAAATTTCATACAAAATTTCAATTTTTTTTTTGTTTGCATGATTGAAGCTAAATACTTAGAATATGCACTACAAAGTATGTGGAGTGTGTTTAAACGATGCACGTGCATCATAATTGATATTTTTGCTATATTATTCATAACTCGGAGATTAAAGTTCAAACAAAATTGAAACAAACTCAAGAATGATAATCAAACGATAATGTAACTCATTAGCCAATTTAATAATAAATAATATTTGGAATTAACAATAGCGTCAGCCACGTCCTTACAAAAATTTGAGGTGATAAAAAACGTTTCTATTGTAGTCAATTGAAGTGCTGGCTGACTTCAATCTGACATCACATATGAATTTTAAAATGCTTGTTTTTATCATTATCCACTTTGGAGGCAAACTTTATTGTGATTGGTGTGATTAAAAGGAAAGTTCAGTGCACAATTTTCGCTGACATTATGGAAAAAAAATGAGCCTTGCGACATTCCATTGTTTTAGAAAATGGTAACGGGAATCCGCTTTCTGCACATTGCTCAAGCGTATCCGTATGTGAGTATGGGTCAACTAATCTCGAGTCACTAAAACCAAATCTGTTTGCACTAGTCGGTCTCCTGACACTCAACCCAGGAATATTTCAGACGGCAATGATTGATCCATGAGCATAATGTGCACCTCGCACTACGAGTGACAGTGTGGCCAAGTGGAAGCTGGAAGACCATTTGCGGCATGCCACCTCTGACACTCGACAGCAGTCAACCTACGGACAAACTGGTGCTCGCTGCAGGTCATCGCACTCCATGTCTCCATGCATTACTTTCATTATTATAAATTTGAAAAGATGGAAGAATCCTACATCAGACTGGAGAGAGAAGCAAATCAGATCGGACTAGTCATTGAAGACGAAGTAGGCTCAAGAGAAGACAACGGTCATTCACCTCGAGCTTGTATCAATGGCGACAAAATCAAGGTGGTTGAAGAATTCGTGTACTTGGGCTCACTTGACCTCCGAAAACGACAACAGCAGACAAATTCGGAGACGCAACGTGGATGGAAAGCGTACGTACTTTGGACTCCAAAAAATACTCCGATCGAATAGAGTTCGCCGCCGTACCAAATAGACTCCCTTATTAAACCGGTGGCGATAGTCCTCCTTGGACGAGAGATCTGGACAATGCTTGTGGAGGACCAACACGCACTTGGAGTAAAAATGGTTCTCTACAACGATCCGACAGGCACAAGAAGGGGAGGTGTGCAGCGATCAAGGTGGATCGATCAGGTGGAAGACGATTTACGGACCCTCCGTAGACTGCGTGACTGGTGACGTACAGCAGTGGACGGAGATGGCTGTTATGTACCATATAGGCCACTCCGGTCTTAGGCTGAATAAATAATAATAAAACCACATGTGACGCATCACTCGCCTATCGAAGCAGCTAGAATTACACCAGCGATCTCATGGGAACTTCACAGGAGGTACTCCACTTCTGATACTTCGCCATCACAAACAGAACACTCGAGAGCAGGTATTGAAAGTGTGAGTGAGCATTGTGAGCATTGATCTATTGAAATCGTAGCATCCATAGCCAATGAGTGAACTGCCTTGCTCAGATAGATGCCAAACAACGAGTAGGAGCGATCGTTGTTGTGATAAACAATGAGCAACGCCGTCTAACAAGCCTAGCCGTGGTGAGGTATCCATGTAAGCAACTATTTTTGCATTCGTACCCCGCTTGCTCTAGTACAATGAATCCAAACACAAAGTTTGCATAAATTGCGTTGAAAAGTAAAAAATTATCATAGTTTTGCTTTAGGGGGGGGGGCATATTATACCGTCTTACCCTATATAGTGCATTTAGAAAATCGAATGTGCTAATCACTAGCAATTAAACCTACTGGGGATTGCTTGCTCCTGGATCACTCATGTAGTATCGGTTGCATTGTGATGTAAACAGCGGGCTTCGCTTAATAGGTGTTGTACTATGTACAACGGTGTGAGTCAGATTGTCAACGACAAAATCAGTGAGAATGCCAAAAATACGACATTCTACGGTGGGCTGGTTAGATTAGGGTAGTGTGAATAGGGACATGGAAAACGTGAATGAAAAGAGCAGAAAAGTTTCAATAGAAATTGTTTGCAATGAGGGGTGATATGAGTGGTGGTTCATTATTTCAGTGAAAGTGCCCACTATTCGTACAGAGCCCATAATACGCATGTAAACCTTAATGACATTCACTTTTGGTTATCCTTTCACATATTAATAAAAAGATTTTAGCTCTAAAAAGTAATAAAAAAAATTTCTGAGGTTGTTGCCAAAATCGGGAAGAAAATGTTGCCAAAAAAGGGTGTTGCCAAAATCGGGGGTATACAAAAACGGGTGTTGCCAAAATCGGGATGGGACTGTAAAGGGAGTTGATCGAAGTTGGCGAAAGGGGATATTAACGTTCAACTGCGAGAGCAAAGCCGGGCAATCAATTCTTGATTGCAACAGATCCGAGATGAAAAGGGCTTTTGAAACATCTCGACGATCACTAAGCAGATCTAAACTAATAAGCTGACAGCGTGCTGCATAGCTAGGTAAATTATTTGGATCATTCCAGGGAAGACGGCGCAGGGCAAAACGGACGAATTTGCGCTGTACTGCTTCAATTCGCATTATGCTGTTTCGGAGCCCAGACAATAGACAATAGATGAATATTCCAATAATGACCTGACCAACGCGCAGTATAATGATTTAAGACATTGAATATTATCAAAGTGTTTTGCTATGCGAAAAATAAATCCAAGTGTTTTAGACGCTTTTGAGGTAATGAAGTCGATGTGATCCTTGAAGGTTAATTTAGTGTCTAATAAAACCCCCAGATCTTTAACAACAGATTCTCTTCTAATAACTGTGGGTCCAATTTTGTAACTAAAGTCGATCAAAGAGTGTTTACGGGAAAAGGAAATTATCGAGCATTTTTCAACATTAAGGGCCATGCGATTTATCTCGCATTATTTGACGAAAACGTCCAGTTGACTTTGTAGGAAGAGTGCATCTTGAGTATCGTTGATAATCCAGTACAATTTAAAATCGTCGGCAAACGAAAGCTTGAATGAATCAAGTATTAAATTCACATCGTTGAGGTAAACTAGGAATATCAATGGCCCTATGTGACTACCTTGCGGTACACCTGAGGAAACGTCAACATATTGTGAAATGGTATCTCCTAGTTTGATGGCCATTTCACAGCCAGTTAGGTACGATTGAAGCCAGCACAGAAAAGATCCAGAAAATCCTAGGCGTTCAAACTTAGCAACTGTAATCCTGTGATTAATTTTATCGAATGCCGCCGAAAAGTCAGTGTAAATTGCGTCTACTTGACATCTTTTCTGAAGAGATTGCGCGATGAAAGATGTGTAAATTGTCAGATTCGTATTTGTTGAACGCCTCGGCATAAAACCGTGTTGATGCTTAGAGATAAAATCTTTACAGTTGTGGAGCAGAAATTTGTAAACTACTTGTTCAAATAATTTTGAGGTGGCACATAAAGCGGCTATTCCGCGGTAGTTATTAACTTCACGCTTGTTACCTTTTTTAAAAGCAGGAAAAATGTAGGATTTCTTCCAATGCTCAGGAAAAAGTCCAACTTGAAGCGAAGTATTGAAGAGACTAGTCAGAGGGACGGACAGACTACTGGAACATTTTTTCAAAACGAAGGCGGGTATACCATCTGGACCACAGCTAGTAGAGGCTTTTAAAGTAGAACAAGTTTTTGCTACTGTGTCCGTATTGACGATTGGGTGATTTCCAACTGGAGGACGAACAGGGACGTTGCTAGCGGCTTCAGTGATTTGAAGTAAATCCAAGGACTCTTTAGTAAATACACCCGAGAATTGCTGTTGAAACAGATTACAGATGTCTTCAGTTGATGAGCATTCAGTGTTACCCTTAGTCATGGTAGTAGGGAGACCAGATTCCTTCCGTTGTTGGTTGACGTAGTTCCAGAACCCTTTAGGGTTGTGGCGTAATTTCAGTTGTACTTTTCGTTGGTAAGAGGAGTAAAGCCTTTTGTTCATGCGTTTGTAGCGACCGTTCAATAAGTTATAGTGAAGCTTATACTGGTGAGTTTTAAACTTTGAAAATCTACGCAAAGCAGACCGTTTACGACTTTTCAGACGCCTTAGAGAGTTATTTCCCCATGGTGGATTTTGCGGAGGGTTGCTTAATCGTTTTGGAATGAATTGATCAATTGCATACAAAACAATGTTAGAGAAAGTTGTCACTGACGAATTAAGGTCCTGATTGATGAGAGTATTCCAATTAATGCCGGTGAGAAATTCATTCATTTTTGTATAATCGCCATTCTTAAAATCGTAGTAGACTGCTTCAGCTGGATCGGAAAATAAACAATGCGAAACCCCGCTTATGTCTATTAACAGAGGAGGATGGTGAATGGACGATTTCACTAGAGGAGAAGGTGCTTCGATCAATGAAAAATGTACATCTCCCTCGAAGCTAGTAAAACAAAGATCAAGCATCCGACCGTTATTGTTTTGAACAGAGTTCAACTGAGACACACGCGCCAAATTATAACCATCAATAAGCCTAGCTACTGTCGAGCTGATGGAAGATTGTGTAGCATCGGGATAGAAGTAGTTTGAGTTGCTCGGTTTCCATTTGATGTTAGGTAGATTGTAGTTGCCAATTATCAATAAGCTGTCTCTAATGCTCATTTGGTCGATGATACAATTGAGCGAATTGATGTGCTGATCAATTAAATTTGAATCTTGTGTGCGATCCGGTGGAATATAAAGGACACAGATATAAAGAATGTGAGCTTCAAAACTCACAGCTACCCAAACCTGCTCGACGGTATCAGTGTTAGGTAACAATATTTGTCGTGCTTTGAATTTGTCACGCAAAGCTAATAGCACACCTGACTTCTTTTTGCTGTTATTGGGATTACGGTCCAACCGAGAAACGTTAAAAGAAGAACCGAACACTTGATTCTCTTGATCCTCTACGCGTTTCGAAGGGACTCGAGAATGCCCCTGAAACTCGAACTACGCACATCACCCGATCCATCGTCGCCTTGATCAACCGTATCAGTTTATCCGGAAATCCGTTTTCGTGCATTAGCTGCCATAGCTGGTCCCGATCGATTGTATCATATGCGGCTTTGAAGTCGATAAATAGATGATGTGTGGGCACGTTGTATTCGCGGCATTTCTACAATACCTGACGTATGGCGAACACCTGGTCTGTGGTAGAGCATTCACCCATAAATCCCGCCTGGTACTGCCCCACGAACTCTCTTGCAGTTGGTGTTAGTCGGCGGCATAAAATTTGGGAGAGTACCTTGTAGGCGGCGTTCAGCAATGTGATTGCGCGGTAATTGCTACAATCCAGCTTATCGCCGTTTTTGTAGATGGGACACACGACACCTTCCATCCACTCCTGCGGCAGAACCTCATCCTCCCAAACCTTGGTAATCACCCAGTGCAGCGCTCTAGCCAGTGCTTCACCACCGTGTTTAAACAGCTCTCCTGGTAGTTGGTCAACTCCAGGGGCTTTGTTGTTTTTCAGCCGGCCAATCTCCTCCTGGATTTCCTGGAGATTCGGAGCCGGAAGTCGCATGTCCTGCGCGCGTGCTCCTAGGTTGTCTGCCATATCGCCATTCAGGTGCTCTTCGTAGGGCTGCCGCCACCTTTGGATCACCTCACGCTCGTTTGTAAGAAGGTTCCCGTTTATGTCCTTACACATATCGGGCTGTGGCACGTGGCCCTTACGTGAACGGTTCAACTTCTCATATAACTTTCGTGCGTTATTAGCGCCGTACAGTTCCTCCGTCACGGTCTCGATCTTCCTGCTGGCGATTTTTCCTCCGGAAAATCGAGTTTTGTCTGTTCCGCGCCCGTTTGTATCGTGCCTCGTTCGCCCTCGTGCGGTGTTGCAGCAATCTCGCCCATGCTGTCATACCAGTCGTTTCTCTGATCCGGAGCCACCGTACCTAGTGCAGCGGTTGCGGTGCTTTCAATGGCGGATCGAATATCTCTCCAGCCATCTTCAAGAGATGCTGCGCCTAGCTGCACTTCCGTTGGGAGTGCCACTTCCAGCTGCTGCGCGTAGTCTTGGGCGCAGGCATACTGCAACGAGGTATTGGTCGGATTCAATATTCGCACTGCGGTAAGTGCGTACGTTCGTGATGTCGGAGAAGAATTTACCGTCGATTAGAACGTGGTCGATTTGGTTTTCCGTTACTTGATTAGGTGATTTCCATGTGGCCTTGTGGATATTCTTGCGGGGGAAGAAAGTGCTTCGGACTACCATTCCGCGGGAGGCTGCAAAGTTTATGCATCGTTGGCCGTTGTCGTTCGATACGGTATGCAGACTATCCGGTCCGATGACCAGTTTATACATTTTGAATCTACAAAACAAATTGAAGTATATCGGTCGTTTATTATAATATAATTTTTATTTGACCGTACTTTTGTTAGAGCCTTCGTTTCCATAAGAATTTTTTTTTCGAGAATTCGTTCTAAAATTTCATCAAGAATTTTCTCAGAAAACTCTTCAGAAATTCTTTTCACTCCAGGAATAATTAGAAAATTACGCCAGCAACTCCTTATGCCATACCTTCAGGGATTCCTCTGGAAAATCCACTTGAAATTTCTAAATTTTAAAGTTTTTAAATTTAAGAAAAAAAATGTTTTACAGAATTATCCGAAGGTCTCGAAGAATTTCTGATTGATTTACCGGTGGAATGTCAGCCAAGTCCTGAAAAACGAAATTTCCAATGAATTCCAAGAATTTCGTCCTAGAGTTTCGGAGGGATTTCTTAAGGAATAATAAGAAAAAAATCTTTTAGAATATTCCGGAATAACAGCTGATTGATTTAAGCTGAGAAGATTTAAGTTGCACCACCTCTCCTTGATGGCATATTCCTGTGCCAAAGGAGCGTGACTTGAGAAAATCTGCAATCTGTATTTGTCACTGACACTTGGTACCCTATTACGGCACTAGTTACGAATCCACATTTTACAGCACATTATTATATCTAGACCAACATTTGAAAAGGGCGTAACAGCCAAAATTTATTCCTTCTGATTCTTTGTCCCCATATATAGCTTTATATGTGGACGAAGAATCAGAAGGAATAAATTTTGGCTGTTACGCCCTTTTCAAATGTTGGTCTAGATATAGAACTGCTATCGACAACGCGGCTTTGCCTGCTCAGATCTCTATTTGATCGTGCTCGAAAAATGAGTAAGATTTTAAAACTTAATATATTGACTATATCTTTTATGATCATTTTAAATACAAAACAATGGGACAGCATCGTCAAATGTAAATGAGGGATGAATGCCTGTAAAATGAGTGAGTTTTTGAAACGCGTATTGCATATACAATTTTTTATCCCGAGCGGTACAAGTCAAACCAAAATGGTTGCAGCAACTTGATTATTACTGAATCCGGTTACAAATGAGTTACAGTTACCGATGAGGCACGCTAGGGATTTTGGTCATAACTTCTAAGCACATTGTTCGATATAGCACATTTTTATAGGGCTTCGTGGCCGTGTGGTTAGCGACGTCAATCGTCTAGACGCATGTGCTGTGGAGTGTGGGTTCGATTCCCGCCCCGGTAAGGAGAAAACTTTTCGTAAAGCGAAAAGCTCTCCACTGGTCCACTGGGTGTTGTGTAAATGTCCTATCCGTTGTCTCATGCTAGATGTTAAGTGTTCAGTCTGTGCAACCTCTGGTCGAAGACGGTGATTCTGTCTTTTAACAATGAAACAGGATTCCCCGTCATGTACAACTTGTTGTGAGTAAATAGGTTAGGACTATGGCTGTGAACCATTCCGCCGATTCGTTCCACTTTTAGTTCAAATTTGACAGCTCGATGCCCTAGTAACATTTTAAGTTTTATTCCACTCTTGGAATGGACAGAAAAATGTTGTTCTCTTCGAACACCATGGTGCATTGATTATGCATAATAAACTCTTTGCAATGCAAATATGCTTATTGGAGTTATTCATTTGACCACATTACGATAAAAAAAAAGTGGCTTTGATCGACCTTTGAAAATAGAACTTACTACACTCTCCGTCACAACCTTAGAGCTGATAATGAGATCAACCAGCATTTGACGTTTGAAGCTTTTTCAGCAAACTTATGAGAGGTTAATTTATAATATAAGATAATAAGAATGCCTATAAAATTTAACATTTGGTCAAGGACATTGCTGTCATAAATCCGCCACAGGAATTAAATAAATCCAACAAGCATTGAAATTGTTACTTGGGTGGTTACTTCTCTGGAGCAAGGTTAGATTTGACATTTCGATAGTTAAACTTTGTTCGAGCGGAAACTGGCGATAAATCCATTTTGCATCAAATAACTGTCAATCTGTTAAAACTCAAAAAAGTCGGCCTCGGAGTTAAATTTGAACCACGATGGGAAAAAAAACCGTAGAACTTAACTAAAGTAAAATGAATCGGTGGAATGGCTCACAGCATATATGTTCTAAAAATAAGTGAATTTTTTAAATGCATTTTGCGAATAAGGCTGTTCAGGCCTTTCCAGGCCTTCTATAAAAAGCTTGTTTTTAGTGTTTTGGCCATAACTTCCGAGCCCATGATGCGATCTGGCCTATTTTCAATAGGATTGAGGATAAGTACCAAAAAAAATGAGTGACACTATTTTAGGTGATTTTTCTGTATTTCTGTCATAACATCCGAGCCCGTAGTGCGATCTGGTCAATTTTCAATAGAAAACAATGGGACAGAATTTTGCCTCGAATACAACTTGTCGCGAGCAAATCAGTTAACGATAAGTGCCAAAAAAATGAGTGACACTTTTGATTGCGATTTTTCTGTAAAAATTAGTATTTTGACCATAACTTCCGAGCCCATAATGCGAAATGGCCAATTTTCAATAGAAAACAATGGGACTGTGTTCTGCGTCTAATGCAACTTGTTGCGAGCAATTCGGTTGAGGATAGGTGCCAAAAATGATTTACTTTATTTTAGGCGATTTTCTGTGAAAAAAATATTTTGGCCATGACTTCCGAGCCCATAGTGCGACCGGTCCAATTTTCAATAAGAATCCGCGTTTTCTGGGTGGCGATTTGTTTTTCATATTTGTTGTTTTAATTTCAAAGAAAGAGAAAGTTTGTCTCTTGTCCAGTCGTGTTTCTCCAGTAAGCGGATCGGTCGGTCGTCGAAATTTAGTTTTGCTTTGTGCGGAAAGCAAAACGATCGGCCGGTCGCCGTGATTTTGTTCTGCTTTGCGCGGGTGAGTAAATAAATCAGAAAGTGAAAGTTTGTCTCTTGTCCAATCGTGTTTCTCCAGTAGACGCGCGATCTTCAGTAGTTTGAATAGTTTGCAGTAGCCATCGAAAAAGTAGGTGCAGTGCGTGTTTTAGTCGTCGGGAAAGATATAAAATATTTATCTTGTGTTCGGTGGCTCATGCGCATGTATTGCGCTTTGCTCCGGTCGAAACAAGCGCGATTTTCAATAGTTTGCTGTAGTCATCGAACAAGTGAGTACAGAGTGTTGCGCTTCCGTTCGGTCGTCCAAAACGCGAATCTATATGCGTTTTTATATGCCACCGGGCGTGCAGCGCGAAACAGCGTATTAGTGTCATTTCCCATCCCATAGATTGCATCGCTTACCAAAGTAATTCCAGATAAATTATCCTTTGTAACTAAAACGATATCCTATCCCAAGACAATCGTGGAGATGCAGAGGTATACTCGGTATCTAGTAGCAACGAGAGTCGCACTAATAATCCTTCCCTTCCTATATGACCGTATGGACGTGGCCGGCGCCGTGATTGTCTTTGAATATTTGAGCTCCCGAAACGTGTACTTTGAGAATGTGTAGCTAATCCCAAGCCCCATTCATTGTGTTCTCTGTACAATTTCGCAAGTTCAGTCAATCACGGAGTAGCAACTACGAATTGTGCGGTCATAATGCTCATGCTCATGCTCATATGTTGTTTTAATTACAAAGCCTACTTTCCATATCAATGGCCTAAAAGCTTGTTGTCCAGTATGTGAATAGGTAAAGATAAATTATTTATAAATTAATTGGTACCTCAAACCCCCTTCAATTTGTTGATATTTTATGAGGTGGAGGGATTTCGGTGCTGCAGAAGAGACTGGGGAGACTTGACCCCCTTTCTGGTTTCCGATGTATCATAGCCAAAAATAAACATACGAGATTTCCACATAGACTCTCTAAGAAATATAGTATTTATCTTTACTGATGTATGACAGTCCTTAAATTATTGTTGTTATTGATACACAAACGATTTTTTGGAGTGCTGTCAAAAATTGACTTTTAAAACATTCAGGGCGCCTTCAGATTTTAGAAATATTTTTCCTTCGAAATACGTGGAATTTTCGAATTGCTGTGCTGATTTTTGTTATTGAATTCGACAGCACATGCAATTGTAAAATTTGGGGGACTTGATCCCCTTTATATGATATCTATGCAATAAATAATTTTTCCTGCTAACCCTTCATCAAATCTGTCAAATCTACAAAATATTAGAAGCCTGAGAACAATTTTTTTTCGTCAAGTTTTTGTATGGGTGACTAATGAGGGATCAAGTGTCCCCATATTGAGGCAATAACTTCAAATCCAAATAAGGTACCCCGGGGCAAGTGGAAATACGGGGTAAGTGGGTACTATGACTGCAGATGAATCGGTGAACGTTTTCAATGGTAACAATGTTCTAGAAAGATGAAGCAGAACTATAAACGAATTCACCCGACACAAAAATATTAGAAATCAAAACCATTTGAGGCACCACACACTAATGCTATTGCTTGATCATGACTTTAAACTACCGGGAAAATCTATTACTTTAATTTTAATTCAATGCATTTCCAACTAAAAAATCGTTTCTAAATTTATCATTGATGGGGAAAGTGAATATTTTGAACAACTAAATAATTGTGTGACATCGAAAACGATTTAAATTTTTTAATTAAAGCGAAAATCTTCCATTTTCATTTGCTATTAACTTTTAACATACATGGGGCAAGTATATTTCGATAAAGCTATTTTAATTGTTTTTAGATAGTTGTCTAGTGAAAAATAACTTCGTCATTCATATATCATATGAATCAGATGCAGTTTGATTTCGTTGATAAAAAGTAATGTAAAATTAATTATTTACCAAATGTGTATTTTACATTCTAAAAATTATCTCCCGCATGAAGAGGAGCAATGGCTCTAACTATGTGATATTCTTCTGTTTACTGTGCAAATAATATTTTTATTCTACAATAGGACAACAGGATTCGTCTTGCGTTTTGTTATTTTCAAACTTCACATCAGATTTTCAGATGAATAAAGTGCATAACACATCATGAAAAGATAGTACAACTACAAGCAGGTTAAGTGCATCAGTATGGTAGTGGTACGCTCCTAACGTAATACAACACTCAACTATGTGTACATATATAATCAATCAATAGTTAGATGTTTTCGCTTGAATACTACATTACAAATTTTTCATCGGCTATGTGATAAATAATTAAATATCTGTTGGATTATGGATAAGTCTCTGAAAATCCGAGCGATACAAAATATCATATTATGGAATAGGTACTTTGTTTTATAGAACGCCTTGGTCGGGCAAGAAGCATTTTTTTGACGCGCTGTCATTATTTTGTTCTAATTCTTAGCTGGAAAGTGATTTACAATTTGAATTCAGATTCCAATATATTTTTGGACATGTCTGTAGAGATAATAACCAGTATATTTAACTGAAATAAAATTTCAATATTCTAAATTAAATTTATAACAAATGTGAATTTATAAGTACTATACCGAAATAATATTCTCAAATAGGTGGTCAATAACGCCCAATCCTCATACCGTAATTATTCCTAAATATTATGGCTAATTACACCGAATCCCCATTCGTAGTTGGTAAGAGAAAACCAGAGAGAGAGAGAGAGAGAGTAATGTAGTATTCAGAGTAAGCGGCTAATGATTTTAGTTTGTATAAGTGATTCTAGACTATGAATTGATTCTGCTATTGCGAATAGTACATTAAACATAAGCAATCAAATATACCAATCGTGAAATCACATATTTCGCGTGCCCCAATTTACCGTACAATGTTACAAGTTTTACATTAGACTTGATTCGAACTCTCAATTTCGCATATGCACTAATCACGATAGAGAAAGAATCTGTACATGATTGAGTGCATGATTGTACAGTGTGAGATGGTGTTGGTAGCGCCATCGGGTTGAGTAGCAACGACGAAGATTGCACCGTCAGTTTGTTGTCGAATTTTAAAACGAACAGTCGCACCGCTCTTCAACGGCGGATTCCATTCAGCCGTTTTGGGCTGGAATACGACATGTCGCAGTCGGTAGTGTTTGGTTTTATATTTGTAACTAGCGCATGAAAATGGTGCTTGCCACATCCATTAATGTGCTAGTTACTAAATGGTAAGTATGCTCTCATGTTGTGGATTTCGGAGCGAGCAGGTCTCCGAAATCATTGAAAAAAATACCGAAGCGAGCAGGTCTTCGAGTGTTGATTAAAATAGGATCCCGGAGCGAGCAGGTCTCCCGAGGATAGAATAAAAGATACCGGAGCGAGCAGGTCTCCGAGGCATTTTTTTTTGTTTATTCCGGAACGAGCAGGTTTCCGAGGCATTTTTTTTGTTTATTCCGGAGCGAGCAGGTCTCCGAGGCATTTTTTTTATTTATTCCGGAACGAGCAGGTTTCCGAGGAATTTTTTTTTGTTTATTCCGGAGCGAGCAGGTCTCCGAGGCATTTTTTTTGTTTATTCCGGAGCGAGCAGGTCTCCGAGGCATTTTTTTTGTTTATTCCGGAACGAGCAGGTTTCCGAGGCATTTTTTTGTTTATTCCGGAGCGAGCAGGTCTCCGAGGCATTTTATTTTGTGAATGCGATTAGAACCCCGAGGCATTTTATTTTGTGAATGCGATTAGAACCATGTTGACGTCGAACTACGTCTGAGACCACTTTGCAAATGCGAAGCAGGATTCCAAGACATTTTGTGTTCATTCCGTAGACGTAGGACTACGACTGTGTATTCTATAGAGGAGTACACTTTGCGAATGTGAAGGACTCCGAGGCATTTTCGTGTTTATTCCGGAGTGAGTAGATCTCCAAGGCATGTTGGAGTAGGGGTTCGTCTGTGTATTAGAAAGAAGAGTATACTTTAAAAATGCAAAGCAGGACTCCAAGGCATTTTGTGTTCATTTCTGAGCGAGTAAACATCAGAGACATTTTGACGTAGGACTGCATCTGGGTATTCTATAGAGGAGTACACTTTGCGAATGCAGACTCCGAGGCATTTTTTTGTGAATGTGAGTAAAACTCCGATGCATGTTGACGTCGAACTACGTCTGTGGCCACTTTGCAAAATGCGCAGCTGGATTCCAAGACATTTTGTGTTCATTCCGTAGACATAGGACTTCGGCAGTGTATTCTATAGAGGAGTACACTTTGCGAATGTGAAGGACTCCGAGGCATTTTTTTGTTGATTCCGGAGCGAGTGGAAATCCGAGGCATTTTTACGTAGGACTACGTCTGGGTTTTCTATAGAGGACCACACTTTGCGAATACAGAGCAGGTGTCCGAGACTTTTTTTGTTCATTCCTGAGCGAGTAAAACTCCGAGGCATGTTGACGTAGGATTACGTCTGTAGAGTACATTTTGTGAATGCGAAGCAGACCGTCGAGGAATTTTCGTGTTTATTCCGGAGCGAGTAAAACTTCGATGCGTGTTGAAGTAGGGCTACGTCTGTGTATTCAACAAAAAAAGTTTACTTTGAAAATGCAAAGCAGGACTCCAAGGCATTTTGTGTTCATTCCGGAGCGAGTAAACATCAGAGACATTTTGACGTATTACTGCATGTGGGTAGTCTATAGAGGAGTACACTTTGCGAATGCATTGCAAGATCCCGAGACATTTTTTGTTTCTTTTTCGGAGCGAGTAGAATTCGAAACATGTTGACGCTGGACTACGTCTGTGTATTATGTGGAGTACACTTTGTGAATGCGAGCCGACCTTCGAGGCATTTTCGTGTTTATTCTGAAACGAGTGAAACGCCGAAGCATATTGACATAGGACTACGTCTGTGTATTCTACACAAAGTACACTTTGTGAATGTGAAGCACTCCGAGGCATTTTTGTTTATTCCGGATCGAGCAGAACTCCGAGGCATGTTGACGTAGGCCTACGTCTGGGTATGCTATAGAGGACCTCCGCGAATACAGAGCACGACTCCGAGAAAATTTGTGTTTATTCCATTTTGTGTTCATTCCGAAGTGATTAAAAAATCCGAGGCATTTTGACGTAGGAATACGTCTGTGTATTCTATGGAAGAGTACACTTTGCGAATGTGAAGGACTCCAAAGCATTTTGGTTATTCCGGAGCGAGTAGAACTCCAAGGCATTTTGAGGTAGGACATCGTTTGTGTATCCTATAGAAGAGTATACTTTGCGAATGCAGAGCAGGACTCCGATGCAACTCCAAGACATGTTCGTCTGGGTATTCTATAGAAGACCACACGAATGCAGAGCAGGACTCCGAGACAATTTTGTTCGTTCCGGAGCGAGTAGAACTCCGAGACATGTTGACGTAGGATTCCGTCTGTGGCTTCTATGAAGGAATACATTTTGCAAATGGACTCCGAGGCGTTTTTTTTATTTATTCCAGAGTGAGTAAAACCCCAAAGAATGTTGACGTAGGACTACGTTTGCAAGTTCTATAGAGGATTGCTCTTTGCGAGTACCAAGCAGGACTCCGGGCATTTTTGTGTTTTCCGAATAGTGCAAGAGCAAGTAGAATTCCGAAAAAAAAATTAAAATGTTACCCACAATCATTATTAGTTTTAGCAAAAATATGACGGTACTTAACATATCAAGTTTGTTCTTCTTTGCATTAGATGTTGATGGTACTACAATATTAAGAATTGTTTTAATTTATTTTGAAGCAATTTGGGTATGATTTTTCTTTATAATGAAATATTTATAAAATTGAAATCATATTCTTACAAAGTTCAAAGAGTAGGGAAGGAGAAAGATGTAGTATTCAGAGTAAGCGGCTAATGATTTTAGTTTGTATAAGTGATTCTAGACTATGAATTGATTCTGCTATTGCGAATAGTACATTAAACATAAGCAATCAAATATACCAATCGTGAAATCACATATTTCGCGTGCCCCAATTTACCGTACAATGTTACAAGTTTTACATTAGACTTGATTCGAACTCTCAATTTCGCATATGCACTAATCACGATAGAGAAAGAATCTGTACATGATTGAGTGCATGATTGTACAGTGTGAGATGGTGTTGGTAGCGCCATCGGGTTGAGTAGCAACGACGAAGATTGCACCGTCAGTTTGTTGTCGAATTTTAAAACGAACAGTCGCACCGCTCTTCAACGGCGGATTCCATTCAGCCGTTTTGGGCTGGAATACGACAAGTAATAATGAAAGTTCGTTCTATCGCTCAGTTAGCAGCGACCGAGAGAACTCAGTCTTGAAATCGTTTTTATACGCAACGGTTGTGCGAGTCGAGTGGTGCGATGATCCGGCGAGATTATGGTCCGGCGACCGATGAGCTTCCGGCGGATAGGCGTCCGGAGCGTCAAAAGCACGGTTCGAGGTACGAACCTTTGGACTGCGACATTGGCGCAAGCGGTGGGAGCCCTGTTGCTTCCAACAGGTTAGTTTTATTTTAATGCTAATTTTTACTGTGAAAAAATTGTGATCGGCGGAAGCGAACGGCGAAATTTAACATGGCGCCCACTGAAAGTTCCGTTTTTTCTCGGCCACGACGAGTACCCAAGGGCGCATAGGTGGCATAATGTGCCCTTGAATAGTATAACACACACATTGAAACGCCTTAGCTCATGTTCTTTTATATAGTATAGTGATGTTTTCGCTGTAGTGTAGTGCGATTTTTTACTGTCAGCACCGCACACATTAAGATTCCTAAGTTGTGTGCAGCGATGATTTGTTTTGGTGGTGTTTGTTTTGTTTTAGCCTCGCGCATCCGGTCTGAGTGCGTGCAAAGAAGAAACTAGAGAAAACAATATTCTGTCGCATCAACAAGGAAGTAGCAGTTCATTTTTACATACAGATCGTCTTTCGCTTGTGGCTATCTAGCGTTGCTTGTGTGCACAATACCAGTCGATGATCACTCGGAATTCTTGTAATCAGCTACGCTAATGTTTGTGTATATTATTTTACCGAAAAATACAGCATATGCATCTAGGTAAGCGAGATATAATCAATCAGATTAGTGACAGACATCATAGCAAAAGAGCTCTAGCGGAGGCACAATTTTTACACCAAAACAAATGCAGCCCTTTTATCGGCCTTATTACTCGTAATGTAAGTATAATATATTCAAATCGTCTGCTTGTAAATCGTGTCCAGTTTTAGCGACCGTGTGCCTGATCATTCGTATATACAGCTTCTGTTTATCCTTTTCTAATTCGACCCAACGTTTTATTTATCCGAATGCATACTATTTGGGGTTATTCGTAAACTACGTCTCAATAGAACGAAATATGAACACAGATTGTAAAACGACTCATCAAAAAAGGTGATATAATTAGTGTATCCTGGCTTGTCGGCTTAGTTATCACGTTCGTAGGCAAACAAGCAGAATAAATATCTTACTGTGTTTAATAACAAATTGCAATGATAATTTCTGACAACATCTGGTAACATTTTTACATATTAAGTTGAAATTAGTTGTATAAATCATTCTGGTCGTCCAATAAATGTCAAATAATTTATGAAAAGCTTATTAAATTGGCGAGTAATGATAACAACTGTTATTTTTCTATTTAATGGTATATGTATATAGTGATTAATTCAAAAGAAAATACAAGCCGCACTGCCGGCTGAAGGCTTGAAGTGTGAAAGCTGCAAAAAAAAAAATCGTTTGAGAATTGTGTACATGTTGAAAATTAAATTTATATTTTAGGTATTACATTTAATAAATAACATCGAGCAATAAACAAAATTAATTTTGAAGTTCTAAAATTTATCCAGTTCTGAACTGCTCAGTGGTTTGAAGGCACCACTGGACCTAGTTGGGTCAGTGGAAATCCAGTTTAGGAGTGGACTGGTCAGTAGTTTAGAGGCACCACTGGACCTAGTTGGGTCAGTGGAAATCCAGCTCTAGAGTAGACTGGTCAGTGGTTTGAAGGCACCACTGAACCTAGTTGGGTCAAAGAAAACCCAGTTTAGGAGTGGACTGGTCAGTGGTTTAGAGGCACCACTGGACCTAGTTGGGTCAGTGGAAATCCAGCTCTACAGTAGACTGGTCAGTGGTTTGAAGGCACCACTGGACCTAGTTGGGTAAAAGTAAATCCGGTTCTGGAGTGGACTGGTCAGTGGTTTGAAGGCACCATTGGACCTAGTTGGGTCAAAGAAAATCCAGTTTAGGAGTGGACTGGTCAGTGGTTTGAAGGCACCACTGGACCTAGTTGGGTCAAAGAAAATCCAGTTTAGGAGTGGACTGGTCAGTGGTTTGAAGGCACCATTGGATCTAGTTGGGTCAAAGGAAATCCAGTTTTGGAGTGGACCGGTCAGTGGTTTGAAGGCACCACTAAACCTAGTTGGGTCAAAGAAAATCCAGTTTAGGAGTGGACTGGTCAGTGGTTTGAAGGCACCATTGGACCTGGTTGGGTCAAAGAAAATCCAGTTTAGGAGTGGACTGGTCAGTGGTTTGAAGGCACCATTGGACCTAGTTGGGTCAAAGAAAATCCAGTTTAGGAGTGGACTGGTCAGTGGTTTAGAGGCACCACTGGACCTAGTTGGGTCAAAGGAAATCCAGTTTAGGAGTGGACTGGTCAGTGGTTTAGAGGCACCACTGGACCTAGTTGGGTCAGTGGAAATCCAGCTCTACAGTAGACTAGTCAGTGGTTTGAAGGCACCACTGGACCTAGTTGGGTAAAAGTAAATCCGGTTCTGGAGTGGACTGGTCAGTGGTTTGAAGGCACCATTGGACCTAGTTGGGTCAAAGAAAATCAGTTTAGGAGTGGACTGGTCAGTGGTTTGAAGGCACCATTGGACCTAGTTGGGTCAAAGGAAATCCAGTTTAGGAGTGGACTGGTCAGTGGTTTAGAGGCACCACTGGACCTAGTTGGGTCAAAGAAAATCCAGTTTAGGAGTGGACTGGTCAGTGGTTTGAAGGCACCATTGGACCTAGTTGGGTCAAAGGAAATCCAGTTTAGGAGTGGACTGGTCAGTGGTTTAGAGGCACCACTGGACCTAGTTGGGTCAGTGGAAATCCAGCTCTACAGTAGACTGGTCAGTGGTTTGAAGGCACCACTGGACCTAGTTGGGTAAAAGTAAATCCGGTTCTGGAGTGGACTGGTCAGTGGTTTGAAGGCACCATTGGACCTAGTTGGGTCAAAGAAAATCCAGTTTAGGAGTGGACTGGTCAGTGGTTTGAAGGCACCATTGGACCTAGTTGGGTCAAAGGAAATCCAGTTTAGGAGTGGACTGGTCAGTGGTTTAGAGGCACCACTGGTTGGGTCAAAGAAAATCCAGTTTAGGAGTGGACTGGTCAGTGGTTTGAAGGCACCATTGGACCTAGTTGGGTCAAAGAAAATACAGTTTAGGAGTGGACTGGTCAGTGGTTTAGAGGCACCACTGGACCTAGTTGGGTCAAAGAAAATCCAGTTTAGGAGTGGACTGGTCAGTGGTTTGAAGGCACCGTTGGACCTAGTTGGGTCAAAGGAAATCCAGTTTAGGAGTGGACTGGTCAGTGGTTTAGAGGCACCACTGGACCTAGTTGGGTCAGTGGAAATCCAGCTCTACAGTAGACTAGTCAGTGGTTTGAAGGCACCACTGGACCTAGTTGGGTAAAAGTAAATCCGGTTCTGGAGTGGACTGGTCAGTGGTTTGAAGGCACCATTGGACCTAGTTGGGTCAAAGAAAATCCAGTTTAGGAGTGGACTGGTCAGTGGTTTGAAGGCACCATTGGACCTAGTTGGGTCAAAGGAAATCCAGTTTAGGAGTGGACTGGTCAGTGGTTTAGAGGCACCACTGGACCTAGTTGGGTCAAAGAAAATCCAGTTTAGGAGTGGACTGGTCAGTGGTTTGAAGGCACCATTGGACCTAGTTGGGTCAAAGGAAATCCAGTTTAGGAGTGGACTGGTCAGTGGTTTAGAGGCACCACTGGACCTAGTTGGGTCAGTGGAAATCCAGCTCTACAGTAGACTGGTCAGTGGTTTGAAGGCACCACTGGACCTAGTTGGGTAAAAGTAAATCCGGTTCTGGAGTGGACTGGTCAGTGGTTTGAAGGCACCATTGGACCTAGTTGGGTCAAAGGAAATCCAGTTTAGGGAGTGGACTGGTCAGTGGTTTGAAGGCACCATTGGACCTAGTTGGGTCAAAGGAAATCCAGTTTAGGAGTGGACTGGTCAGTGGTTTAGAGGCACCACTGGTTGGGTCAAAGAAAATCCAGTTTAGGAGTGGACTGGTCAGTGGTTTGAAGGCACCATTGGACCTAGTTGGGTCAAAGAAAATACAGTTTAGGAGTGGACTGGTCAGTGGTTTAGAGGCACCACTGGACCTAGTTGGGTCAAAGAAAATCCAGTTTAGGAGTGGACTGGTCAGTGGTTTGAAGGCACCGTTGGACCTAGTTGGGTCAAAGGAAATCCAGTTTAGGAGTGGACTGGTCAGTGGTTTAGAGGCACCACTGGACCTAGTTGGGTCAGTGGAAATCCAGCTCTACAGTAGACTGGTCAGTGGTTTGAAGGCACCACTGTACCTAGTTGGGTATAAGTAAATCCGGTTCTGGAGTGGACTGGTCAGTGGTTTGAAGGCACCATTGGACCTAGTTGGGTCAAAGAAAATCCAGTTTAGGAGTGGACTGGTCAGTGGTTTGAAGGCACCGTTGGACCTAGTTGGGTCAAAGGAAATCCAGTTTAGGAGTGGACTGGTCAGTGGTTTAGAGGCACCACTGGACCTAGTTGGGTCAGTGGAAATCCAGCTCTACAGTAGACTGGTCAGTGGTTTGAAGGCACCACTGGACCTAGTTGGGTCAAAGAAAATCCAGTTTAGGAGTGGACTGGTCAGTGGTTTGAAGGCACCATTGGATCTAGTTGGGTCAAAGGAAATCCTGTTTAGGAGTGGACTGGTCAGTGGTTTGAAGGCACCACTGGACCTAGTTAGGTCAATGAAAATCCAGTTTAGGAGTGGACTGGTCAGTGGTTTGAAGGCACCATTGGACCTAGTGGGGTCAAAGAAAATCCAGTTTAGGAGTGGACGGGTCAGTGGTTTAGAGGCACCACTGGACCTAGTTGGGTCAAAGAAAACCCAGTTTAGGAGTGGACTGGTCAGTGGTTTGAAGGCACTATTGGATCTAGTTGGGTCAAAGAAAATCCTGTTCAAGAGCGGGCTGGTCAATTGTCTGAAGCCATCACTGAAATTTGTATCTACATATTGGAACTTCAAAAAATTTGTTCAGCAGTGGTAATGCCTTCTTACTTGAAAATATATTCTAGTGATACGAATTGTTTATTGTCATGTACAGATACAGCCATTGTGTGAATTAAAAAAAATTACAGTTGCTACATAGTTTCCCATGGTTTACTTAAAGATTGCTTGTTGTGTTATTTTCTGTTTTAGTCGCCTGGCTGGTACCATTGATGGAAGGGCGCCTTCCGCAGAAGTTGAACTAAAGGCAGAACGGAGCGTAATGCTGTACTAACGTCCAAGTTGAAGAAGATGAAGGCTCGAAATAGGGAGCTGATGAACTCAAAAGTTAGTGGCCCATCACCCAGGTATTCGCGTATTCAGTCTACTAATACTTCTGACAATCAGCAAACTGAAAACGAGTCACTATCTGCTTCTATGAATAACCTGTCATTCGCTACCCTGAACGTTCCGGAATGTAAGCCCTTGAACGATGAGGACGAAATTGATAAAAGATCTTTTGAGACTTGGCGCACATTGTTTGGAGGCTTTTATGCAACTCGTAGGAGTTACAAATGAGAGAATTAAAATGAGTATTTTCCAAATCAAAGCTGGTCCTAAGCTTCTTGATATTTTGGAGAATACGAGTTCCTCATGTAGCTCTGCAAGTTTTGACATTTCTCCGTATTCGAATGCTATGGATCGCCTCCGGGATTATTTTGGCTCACGGGATTATACTTTGCTGCAACGACAAAAGTTACGTTCTCTGACACAGATTAGTGGGGAATCCGATGTAAAATATGTGAAGCGGGTTATTAATCTAACCAAATTATGCGACTATAATGAAAGCCAGACTCTGGAGAACGTTGCGGATGTCATTCAATCCCATGCGCTCAACCTGAACATTTGTGAACTAGGTAGGAAAGTACTGAGAAAAGGTGGCACCATTCCTGCATTACTAGAAAAAGTTCGAGCTATTGAAATTGGCAAATTAAATGAGGAGTTATTTGCAAAATCCCATATGTCTCAACATGCGCAAGTTGCTGCAGTATCTGCCAGCTCAACAATTTGGTCTCGACCTCGGACATATGATCCTCATGCAGACTACGAACGTCGTTATCAGTCACCCAAGTATGGAGCTTCCCAGCTCAGGACCAGCAACCAGCAATCCCACAACAACAGAGGTGGCTTTCGTCGCGAAACAACAGCACAACCTAAGCAGAAATCGTGTTGGCGTTGTTTGGGGAGATACCATCTAGCCTCCGACTATTCGGCGATCGACAAGAACTGCCGAAATTGCCTTCGGAAGGGGCACCTAGCTCGAGCTTGCAATCAATCGCGAATACCACAAAAGCGCAAATCTTCAGTCGAAGAAGAAGGAATCCCATTGGACCAGCATCAAAAAAATCGCTATGGTCTCCAAGGGAGAGTTTACGGAGGATACTAACGTAAGTGCTGATGATTAGACTTTATGCAGAAGGGATAACTTACCCAATTTTCTTTATCCTTATTTGTGTGCTTTACATAACACTATTATTCCATGCTTGAGTTTAAATAAAAAAATAAACAGTAAAACTAAACTGAAACCTTCAATGTGGATTTATTATTTTAGTTGATCTGTGTTTAGTGACATGAGTTTTTCACGTTGTTTCAGGCAACGGAGGTGATTGATAATGTTGTGACTAGTCAACAGACTTGGATTGATCATGGGGCTTATATTCAAGGACAAGTTGCTGGACAGTCCATTCCATTTCTGGTTGATTCTGGAGCTGAAGTAAACACAATCAACGGAGATGTTTTTCGGACAATTATGAACAATGTAGAATCTAGGGCAGCTATTTTTGATGTAAGAGCAGGGTCTGATAAATTGTTGAAAAGGATATGCAGCCAAAGGAAAATCGATGTCATGCAACTTTTGTTGCTGAACTATTTGTTTCCGCGGATCGCCCTATATATTTGGAGAAGTTTTATGCTATCGATGAAGCCAGGTCTCTTATTAGCAGGAACACCGCTCTTAGGTACAGTATTTTTACAAGTAGGACTACAATGGAACGTTGTCCTCTTCCCGGAGAAATTTTACAATTTCGGGAGTTACGGAGTTTCAAATTCAATGTACCGCCCGTTATTCTGACGTATGACAAAGATAAACCCCCATCGAGAAATATTTATACAAATATCCCACCAGCTTTGAAAAGGAAGTTAAACGTAGATTGGATGAACTGCTGTCAGCAGGAATTATTGAACAGGTTTGTGAAGATATGGATAAAGAATTTGGTTCGTCGTTGCTTGTTGTTCCAAAAGGGAAAGATGATATTAGGTTAGTTTTCGTGTTATTAGCTTTATTTCTTATATTAATTTCAGTATTGTTTAATAGGCTAGTTGTGGATCTGAGGGGACCTAATAAGAACATCGTCAGAACTCCGTTCAAAATGCCAACGTTGGAAGCGATATTGGCAGAATTACATGGAGCCAGCTATTTCTCCACTCTCGACCTTTCAAGTGCATTTTTTCATGTAGTCTTAGATGAAAAGTCTCGTCATCTAACAAATTTTTTTGCGGGCGATGGTACTTACAGATTCAGAAGGTTACCATTCGGCCTTTGCAATGCCCCGGATATATTCCAGGAAATCTGTCAAACAGTTATACTCTCGGGTTGCAAAGGAGTTGTTAATTACTTGGACGATTTTTTGATATTCAGGTGCACTAAGGAAGAGCATGACGCAAACTTGGAAGAGGTGCTCCAACATCTCCAAGAACACAATGTTGCCTGAACTGTGAGAAGTGCGTTTTCGGAGAGACGTCAGTCAGGTTTCTGGGATTCAACATGTCTGATGAGGGCCTTATGATAGAGGAAGATAAACTAAGCTATCAAGAGCTTCCGTACTCCTGAAACACAGTCAGAGGTCAAAAGCTTTCTGGGCTTAATAAATTTTGTGGAACGATTTATCCTAAGACGAGCAGATAAAACTGAGAAGCTGAGGAAGCTAGCTAAATCGGATTGCTTTTATTGGACCAAGGAGGAAGAGAGGGAATTTCAGTTTCTGAAGGACGACACTCTTGTTGAAGTATTGAAGCTGGGCTATTTCTCAAGCGATGATGAAACCGATATTTTTGTAGACGCTTCACCCATTGGTCTCGGAGCAGTGCTTGTACAATATGATAAGGAAAGGTCACCCAGAATAATTTCATGTGCTTCGAAAGCATTGACGGAGGCGGAAATGAAATATCCTCATACTCAGAAGGAGGCTTTAGCCATTGTCTGGGGAGTGGAGCGATTTTCCTTCTACTTGACTGGTAAATCCTTTTCTATCAGAACGGACTCTGAAGCGAATGAGTTTATCTTTGGCGAAGGCAGAAAAACCAGTAAGAGAGCTATTTTCTAGGGCTGACGCCTGGGCTCTGAGGCTACAACCGTATGATTTTTCCGTAAAACGAATCCCTGGACATATGAACGGCAG
>NW_026942348.1:0-35066 GCF_024139115.2 Armigeres subalbatus
AATTTCTGAAGCACCTCATGGCGCCCTTTCTATGGGATGTCTTGGAAGATCTCTTGAAAAAAGAATTACAGGAGAGGAACTTTTTGGAGTAATTTGAAAAGAAACTCCTGGAGGTATTTTCAAAGTAGTTTTAGATAATTACTGGAATTTAAAACAAAAAGCCAAATGCTTGAGTTTCGAAAAGAATGCTGCTTTTTCTTTTCAGAGTTCCAAAAAGATCATGATCCATGAAGGAATTGAGATGTAAATTGACCGACTTTCTAGACGGAAATTGTCACATTCAAAAGCCAAATTATGCTTACATGACCCTTTTGTAACCATAAAAGATTGAAAACAAATTGGAATCGCTTTTTTCCTTGAAATTTCAACTTTAAAAAAATCGAATAATGAAGTAAAGTGCTCAAAAATAGTGTAGACATTCTGAAAAAGATCAGAAGCAAACTGTGCTCAAGGAAGGTTGATTTTTTGCGTCAATTTTTTCACTCTCGTTTTCTAGATTTTACTTTTTTGCGATCAAGGTTTAATAGAAAAATTGATCGGAAACAAATGGAAAGTGAAAACTCTGAGTCCCTTAGCACATTTGAAAGTTGATTGGTTGATATATGGATTGATATTGAGCCATCACACCGCTCAAAAGGTACAGAGTAACACAGTAATGTGTGTGAAGAGAGATCAAGGATGGATTATAAGGACAAAAGGGACAGTAGGAGTTCATTCAAGTCAGTGGGAGGTAAGTCCCCTTAGGGCACATGGAAGGGTGAGTGCAATTTTCTTTTAGCTTTTTTGTAGTACGGTATCAAGTCCAGGAACTTTCAATTGGCCTTAATTGTGTTTGTCTTCAGATTTTGAAATGTTATTTTGTACTATTGACATTACTTCCGAATAAAGACAGAATGCATGCTTTCTGTTGTGCATGTAAATTGACGAAAATAGTATGAATTAAAGAGCACATTTTCCGTTCTTTTTCAAGGTCAGAATCAATAACGTTCATCTGATAAAAGTTCTTAGATTATTGGCTGCGCATGAGCAGAACAACGATGATTATACTATTGCTTTATATGACGAATATTCATAGATTAGGAAACAACCTAAGAACCAAAGATCCATAAAAAGTAAGTCACGCAAATATCGCCAGTTTTCAACCCCTTCCCAAAGTGACAAAGGACTTTTGTAATTAATCCTATAAAACTTTTGCTTATGCAACGAAAATTGTGTATCGAGAATTGAACAACAGTCGATCGCGTTTGAATTACAAACATGTGCTTCTGCCTGTCGTATTGAGGCGGGTTTAGCTTCTGCTACGACAATAGAGCTTGTTTACAGCCGTTTGATCATTTATTCATCCACTTAGAATTCATCAAAATCATTTATCTGTATATCAGAGGAAGGGGAATTTAATTTCTTTTTGCTCTTTTTTTTTCGTTTCAGAGAGCGAGCAAGGCGCTTAAACCTAGGCTATTAGCCAGGGGAGCGAGGCTAATACCTTCGCCCCATCCGAGGAAAATCTTGAGGCAAGGATAATGGGGTGACATAAATTTCTTAGCAAAGTCACTCCCAACGTATTTCCTACAAATTTTCTATCATTTTGTATAATGATACTCCTAAACCACATACCCTACCCACCATCAATTCCTGACTGACATCCTATGAGAGGCGTCGGTGATGAGTCGCTGGCCTCTCGTTAAATAGATGTCATTATCATCATTTCCTTCCCTTTCCTAGTAACGGAAGAAGATGGGCGTGGCCGGCAATGATAGCTTTCATGTGTTTTATCATTTTGGACCCCCAATTGGATTTCCATTGAATCCCAAATGCGAAATCCATAAGCAGATAAGGAGTTGAAAGGTAAAGAATATACGCATGACAACTATCGAAGTATACAATCTACGAAATACTCCGTTACAACGCAACGCAACGCAACGCAAAATAGTGTAGACATTCTATCATTGGTCTTCCGCCAGCAGCCTCGGCAAGCTACACCCGTTTACTGAAAGTCAGCTAAATCTATCTTTCAACGATAAGCTTGCAAAAGTTCATTTTTCCATTAAAGCTGCTGCCTCATTAGCCACTTTCCTCAGGAAGCTCTTGAAGAAAGCTTTCTTTACTCGTCCACCTAAGCTCAAGTCACTATCATGCTTCTGACTGGATACAATTCTGTTATATATAAAATTATGATCTAATGACAAATTATAAACATTTCTACAGCTTCCATCAGTTTACATCAAATAAAAAGTATCACTGGCATTTTGCATTGAACCGTCGTGTAGACAGAACACCTCCTCAAATCTGGCTTCCTTTTTAAAGCCAGTCGTGAATTAAAGAAGGAAAACGTTTATCGCGTTGTGCTGGATTGCTTACATACAGAGTATACTGCAACGCCTACGATTAAATTTTGATTCATGGAGTGCTGAAAAACTTTAAGAACTGGACGGAGCAAAACTTTTACAGCGAAGATCTGTTAGCCGGCTGAAATCCATGAAACTCAAATTAAATTCTTTCCATGTTGAATCATTTTTCAGATGTTTCAACAAAATTTTTACTACACCGTTCCCAAGGAATTCAAACGTTACTCTATCTCTGTGGAACAAGAATAGCACTTAGATTCCAAAGTTTATCTCATGAATTGGAATTCACGTGGCTTCCACGCTCTGAATCACGTACCCACGCAAGGCCACTCGGTTTTATTATGATGACTGGTCTGCTGCGCTTCTAAGCCACTATCTTATCACTCCGAAAAAAATGGCGCATTGAAGGCAATCCGGTTCCGCACAGTAAACCAGCAAACAGGTGAAATATAATATTTACTCCTAAGAGATGAGCTTCTTAAATTTCGTATATGCGGTCCTGACGCCAGACGATTTGTGCCTCGACTACTCACATATAGCGGTGTCGGACCGTATTGCCCCCTTTGCCCAGAGTATAATAAACAGATTTCATCGCGCATTTCCATTCCGTTGGGAATCGAAAGGAACCAAAAACCGGGGAAAAGGAATGCTGAATGGAGCCGGCACATTTTCACGGCCTAAATAATTTTTCCGATACAGGGAATTCGAGGATCGACGGAAGAAAACCAACCCACCCGCTCTCGTCATCCACCGAACCGAACCGGTGGCGGTGGCCGCGGTGGCGGCGGCGGGCGCTGCGTTTGTTTACATTCATCGGATTCCTACTTCTAACAAACCGACAGATTCTTAACGCATTACTAATAGATTGTCTATCCCTCGTTCCCGCTCGTCCCAGCTCACCCGGGCAGGTGTGTCCCTTCCGTGCCCGGTTTTTGAGTATTTTGGTTGCGCGCTGCTTTACGACTGCCTTCGGCTGAAGGGCCCAAGCTTTAGGAAATTAATGCCGTGGGTACATGAATTTTTAATTAGAAGCATCAATCTACTTCTTCTTCGACAGTGCGGAGTTAGGGAAAGCAGTCTGTCGTTGCGACATATGGTTCCTAGTAGTAGAGAGAAATTTGAAGTCAAATAAAATTATTCAGAAAGTTTTTCGTAGGTCGTTGATTGCGAAACGCAGAGAAAAAAGGGAGGTGCCAATGCATCAGTAGTGGATTTTTTTACTCGAAAAACCTTGATGCATATAGAGAAAATAAGGAATCAAAATAGATAGTCGGTATAAGAATACGTAATTAATGGACGTCTTCATTATGCTGATTAGGTTGCTTTTTCAGGAGCGCACACCAATTTAAAAGCTTGGTTTGATGTAAATTAAACTTGGCCAGATGGGTTCAGATAGATTTGATATTGATATTCAAAAATCCGTGTAAGCCCTCCCAAAACTGATTGAAAGCTGATTCAAGAGGAATCCAGTTTAGTTCAGCAAATAATCGTGATAAAACATAAACGAGGTCAAAACCAACAAAATAATGATTGTTGTTCTTCTCGTGAGAATTTCAATCTCAACAGAAACGCCTGGAAACGACTAGAAAAGACATCAAATTACAAATCCAAGAGAAATCTTAGAATACCTTTCGCATAATACTGAACAAAACAGTAGGTAACTGTTTAAAAGGTATTTGAGAATGACTGAAAAGTGGAAAGACCTTCCTCAGATCTTTAGCTATTTTTCCTGTCTTTGTCTGTGATTTGCTGAAAGTCAAGATTGCTTCAATGCTATAAACAACTGGAACCTTGTTTCAGAATTGCCAAAAACGAAACTGGATTTCAAAGAAAATTATGTCCTACCAACGGGTTTTATTTAGGGGTTATGCAAATGTAAAAACACGAATTTATAATTCTGCCATCAACCAATCCCGTGCCTTCGTTTATATGTATGAGAAGTGGATCTCACCCCGTGGCAGAAATTTTATCGTCTTTAAGCTGAGCGGGTTCGCTCTTCTCTGCTAATTCGAATGGCAAGCCGGTTATTAAAATATTTCGTTATCTGAATTTGGAATTAGAAATCTTTTCAGTCCAGTTTTTAATTTGAATTGCAAGAAATTTATATTCTTCGCCGATGATACAACCAATCGATTCAGTTTGATTTGTATTGCATTTAGTCTAATAAATATCAAGAATTTCTATGCCAGTCAAGTCAAGCTAGAACCTTTGTATTCGAATCTGAGCTATTTCCATTTTTTAATCATTTAGAAGGTTTAGAAGATTTAAATTGATCGATTTTCGAAAACTGGTTAACCAAAAGAATATGTAATCAGGGAACAAGTCTCTTGTCAACACAACGTTTTCAGAGTCCTTGCCTGTCCATACAGCATGGTCACTATCCTGATAGTAGATGAATAAGTATTAGATTGATAGTGGCGTTGCAAATTTTGTGATCAACATTTTTTTTCTCAAGGTGGAACTTTATGTGTCAGGAGTCTTTGTTTTTCATCACGAAAAAAATCGGAGTGTGCCATGTGAAAAAACGGACGTGTTTGTATATTCGGTCCGCTTGTCAAATAATTTTTTTAAATTTTATTTAAACGACGCTAAAAAGTGAATGTGAATGAGAAATTTGGAAAGGATTCATCACAAGATTGTTTGCGGATCGATTACGGTTAGACAGCTGGAATACCTTATTCCCCTCGAATGCTGTCCATGCAGAGACGGTTATTTTTCAAAAACTTGCGCAGCTAGGAAAGCACTTCAGGCCAGTTCCAGCAAATAGCTGCCTACCGAACAGACCGACACTGGATGGGGAATTTGTAAACAGGAAGCCAGGATGTAATTGTCGTGAGGTAAAAATAGGTCACTTCAAATTAAAAAAGGGTGATTAAAAAAAATCATCTTTATGTCCCAGCGGATAATGGTAAGCATTTTCTATTTTGCATTTATTATTATTTTTGTTGAATTCATATTATTTGTAATATTCAACACCGCCATTTCAATATTTAAGTGGACTCGACCACGACCACTTCGACGAATGGAATGCTTTTTCATTCTAAGTTTATGAATACACGTAAATATGCTAAATTACTGATTTTTTTATGGAAATAGAACAGAATCTACCATCTTAAGTATTCGTAATATGAATCCAAACAGTATTGCTATTTTCCACTCGCAATGGACGTTGAAGTGATTGTTAGTGAGAGATTGATTATTTCTCTAACCTAATTTTAATGTTATTTAATACTTCAAGTATCTGGATAATAGTTCTTTATGAGGGGATATGTGTATGTAAATTAATTAAGAATAAGCACCAGTTGTACGGGTCTGAAGTGAAACAAGATGATCAAAAATAATTTTGTTTATGCATCATATGGAAATGTGATAGCATCATTACACTTTGCGTTAGTTTTTATGTATGGAAATGTAAATATACTCTTTTACTGTGTTTTTTTTTGTTACACATATATTCTTTATTTTTACTTTTTTGCTTTTTACAAGTCATCAATTGTAAAGGAGGTCGGATTTTTTCTTTTTTTTGGAAGGGATGTTGGTTTTTGATGCACATAGTTGGGTTTGCCATTGGAGGGTGTTTTTTATGTAGCAATGTGCGAGGGGAGAGTTCCGGCTGCCGGTGGGACTTGAACCCGCACTATTCCATTACGAACACAGACGTATTACCAATTATACAACAGCTGCCCTTGCAGAAAGCTGTCCCATAACCAGCTAATAACGGTGGCATATGAGTCAATTCCCCGTATCCATCGAATCCACCACTTTAGCAATATTTCATTTTCTCATCCAACTGTAATAGTATCGAGAATTGAACAACAGTCGATCGCGTTTGAATCACAAACATGTCCTTCTGCCTGCCCGTATTGAGGAGGTTTGCTTCTGCTACGACAATAGAGCTTAAAACAGCCTAAAGACAATTAAGTACTGTCCATTTAATTCCACCAGTTAATTTTCGTTATCTTTGCAGATACGTATTTCGAGCCACAACTGTGTAGTCGTCTTCCAGATATCTTGTACTTGACTCGACTGGCAGCACTTAAGTCGGAGTCAAGTACAAAGATTTACTAATTTATTCCACAGACCAACAGTGATTATAATCTGCAAAAGACTCTTTGAAATGCTGATAATTCGAATTAAATGGTCTTCAACCAGGCTGAGTTAACTACATTCCACTAAACGAAGCTTAATATATTTTCTGAATAAGAGGCTTGTTTGCAGCCGTTTTTGATCATTTATTCATCACTTAAGAATTCATTTTGTTGATTCAAAATCATTATCATAATATCCAGGGGAAGGGGAATTTAATTTCTTTTTGCTCTTTTTCGTTTCAGAGAGCGAGCAACGAGGCGCTTAAACCTAGAAAGCTATTAGCCAGGGCAAGGCTAATACCTTCGCCCCATCCGAGGAAAATCATCAGGCAAGGATAATGGAGTGACATAAATTTCTTAGCAAAGTCACTCCCAACGTATTTCTAAATTTTCTATCATTTGCTTATAATGATACTCCTAAACCACATTACCCTACCCACCATCCAATTCCTTGACATCTATGAGGGGCGTCTGGTGGGTCGCTGGCCTCTCGTTAAGTAGATGTCATTATCATCATTTTCTTCCCTTTCCTAGTAACCAGTCTTTGTTTTTCATCACAGTAGTCCACTATTTATGCTTGAAAACAACCAAACCGAAACAATCAATTTGACGTTCAAGATACAGATCAAACTCTTTTTTGTGTGATCCGGGTTACTATGGTTCAGTCAGTTGATGCAAAAGTGTTTGCAAATGTCGTTCCTGTTCGCGTGACCAACATCTATAGTTTGCTTGGACCTAGCAGTCAAAGTACCATTACCATAAGTGCATAAAACAGATAGGCATCATAGAATAAACGGCTAACGAGCCTGGATTAAAAACAAAGAGACGCATTACTCCTACCTTTAACAACCTTGTGCTCGATTGAAACAACCGATTTGACAGCAAATGCGCTGTTCCAATTTTGACACTTCATCTCTTTGTTGTGAGTGCAGCCTCTTTATAAACGGCAATTTTCAAAGTAGTCACTTTGTGTATCAACAGCAAAGCATGCGATGCTGCTCTGTCTTATGCGCTTCCTTCAGTAAAGCTTGACTAAAGCGTTCAAAAATCATGGAAGGACCACATTCCACGGCAAAGATGTCTATATGATATGTGATAAGGAGTCCCCAACCGATGCTGGGTAGTGAGTTTATTAACTACAACCCGACAAGCTTGACTAAAATAGCTACTTAGTACTTCTTTTTCATCTTCTTCTTCTTATTGGCATTACATCCCCACACTGGGACAGAGCCACCTCGCAGCTTAGTGTTCATTAAGCACTTCCACAGTTATTAACTGCGAGGTTTCTAAGCCAAGTTACCATTTTTTCATTTGTATATCATAAGGCTAACACGATGATACTTTTATGCCCAGGAAAGTCGAGACAATTTCCTATCCGAAAACTGCCTAGGCCGGTACCGGGAATCGAACCCAGCCACCCTCAACATGGTCTAACTTTGTAGCCACGCGTCTTACCGCACGGCTAAGAAGGCCCAAAACAGCCAAGTAAAGCTAGTTTAATCATAAGTTGGTAAATCTCTTAAAATAGTTACAACGCCACTAGCGTTGTACTACTTATACTTCTACTATTCAATCATGTTGATCCTAATAGCTAGGGTAAAACGTCCTATCGTTGTGGTATGCCCTAATGTTGCGGTAGTGTTAAAATAGTCCATTCTGGATATAATATCATTGAAAACAATTGTGGGTACGCTAAAACTCTTCGGATTAACAACTAGAACAGCTTTTGTTTGACAAAATTCCGTTCAAAATGATGAAAAATCAACATTTTCGTTTAAAAATTCGAATATGCTCAAGCCTCATTATTGCCGGTAGTGCTAGGGTCCCTATTGTTGCGGTATCGCTCTCCATAAGAAGTACATGCCAATACCGCAACAATAGGACTGACCTTCAATAAATACTCGCAACGATAGGCAACTGCGTCCTATTATTTGTTGCAGTAGTTTAAATTTTATTGTGATAAAAAACAAAACAACGTAACTTTAGCACATTTGACGTGATATTCACGAAACTAGAGTTAACGAACATCCGATTCAACTACTACAATGTAGAAATCGACCAACAGGTAATTTTTGAAGAATTTTTGTAATGAATTTTGTTTTGACACGGTGCTTAACCCCTCCATAATAGGTAGTTTTACCCTATATGGAAAAACAGCGCCTCTAACGTTCTAATACTTCTGCTTCTACTATCCTGATAATCCTTGCTTCTAACACAAATCCAGTCTTCCGCGAGCTGGGCTTGACTCGGAAGAGATGTGCATCAAAAGAGATTAAACGGAACGAGCACACAAAGTTAGACTAAGTTTTTCTTGTTCGAGCTTAGCGAAATCGGGCATCGCAGTAGCTCAGTAAGTTTATAACCATAAATGCTTTCCAATGAGCAGCTTGAAGTACTTTCAAGTTTCTTCCGTCCCGTTTGTTCTTGTTTGTCAACAAATGGAAATGAGAGGGATGGGATTAACTTCGAGCTTCTATGAGACGAGCCAGCCTTGGGCTGAAAGAATAGAAAATTCTGTGGAAATTTAAAAAAAAACTCCCGTCGGCAACTGCAAAGAATTTCTAGAAGAAATCGTGAAGGATCTCGACGGAAAATTCGGAGAAAATTCTGAAATATAATTCTGAAATATAATTCCGAAATACTTTCGACATTTCGAAGAATTTCCCGAGCATGCACCGAAGAATTTCCTCAAGAAATGTGGAAGAAATTTTTAAGAAAACTCCGAAAAAAATATTGAAAGTCTTGAAGAATAGGACTTTTCAGTTTCCCGATCAATTTCCGAAAAATTTCCAATGAAGTTTCCGAAGAAGTTTTGACAAATGACGAAAAGTTTTTCGAGAAAATGCTGAAGAACTCCAACAAAATTGAAAAAAAGGAAGAAATTCTGAAGAAGCCAATTCCGAAAAAAATCTAGAGGAAATTTAAAAAAAAATAAAGAATTTGGGAACATGTGGAAGCTTTATGAGACTAACAATGCCTTGTGGATGGCCAAGAAGGGAATTTGCTGGCAGATAAAGCCGAAGTGGCTGCCGGGTGAAGAGACACCTCGAGGCTTTGTTGAATGGTGGATGTGACGGTGCAACAGTGAATTTGTGTACCTCGGAAACCTAGTGACGTGCGATAATGATGTTATCCAAGAGGTCAAAAGGCATATTGCAGCTGTAATATTATTACGGACTTCGAGCTAAAGTCTCTAAGTCTGCGAACGAAAGCTGTGTGCAGCACCCTGATTTTTTTTAGGGGTTTGATCGCAAGGTTAGGACATTGAATAAGCGACGCTGCTCTCCGGTGTATTGGTGGCAAGTGTTTTCATTATTGGTCCACGAGGCCCAGATTCAGTATTTAGTCCTGTGCGTCTCTTATGGTCGAAGACGATGATCCTGTCTTTATAAAAAATCTTAAATTACACCTCAATACCTCCAGACGGCAAGAAATTCTATCTGGAAATTCGCTTTTTCTAAAGGAAACACTTTTTGAGAATTAGAATACTTTTCGTACTCATGTGCACCCATGTGAGGCAAAAGGCTTGATCCAGCTTCGCATGAAGGCTGGAAGGGACCGCTACTCCTTTTCACTTTTCAAAAGAGGTTGAAGTGGTCAACCTTGCCCAGTTGCATTCCCAATCCAAGCGTAACGTCTTTTTATCCAGTTTTCGACATTAGCTAGGGACACGGAATCTGTGAAGGCGTAAGGTTTGGAATGGCTTACCCGGATGAGGAAGTTGCGGCGAGCGGAAAATAGGGACGTTCGATACTTCAAGAAATATCGATATATTTTTCTGAACCTTTTTTATTCGAAGAAAAAGAATTTCTTCTAAAAATTTTGTCTCTGGGGGTGGGGGGATTATGTCAAAAAAGCCACCCCCGTGGCTACGCCACTGCCCTACGAGACATTATTTTGAAAGTAATTTTCATCATGTTTTTCCATTTCTTCTATCAATTCTCATTACCACACATCTCTTTGCTTATATCTAAAGTTGATTTATTTAATTTATCATATGAATACGTCAAATATATGATTGAATTCGCATAACAACAACATAACAAGGACCAACGGCAGCATGACCGATGTTGCACAATGGCGCGTCGTACAAAGTCGAGTTGCCAAAACGCTATTTTGTGGTGGCAGCGCCCACATCTCACACCGTCGGCGCTACCGAGAAAAATCCTCCAATCCATTAAAAATACGGCATTTCCAAATCCACTTTGCAAATGTATTTTTTCACAGAATACTAACGGCATTTTATTTTGTGTTACTTTGTTCTGATTCAATATATCGATATCGAAAGTAAAAATATCGATTATGACCGATATATGTCAATGAAAGCAAAATATCGATACAAAAATATCGGATATCGAAAGATAAAAATATCGATATACCGATATATCGCATAGTATCGGAATGTCCCTAAGCGGAAAAAGACGCTGCAAGCTGTCAGAGACTGAGTAAAACCCTTTTTTGATCACACCCACGATGCCAACCTATCCCAACCTATCCCAAGATGCAAAACTAACGCGCAGAGTTGTAGTGGGGACTCCCTGCAAGCTTGGAGATTTTTTTTACAGGCGCGCCTCCAGATACGTGAGAAGCTCTTGTTAACAAAAGCAGTTTCGCCCTTTTGAAATGTTGGTGCCGATATATCGGTTTTTAGAAGCGTGATACAAGTAAAGGATTTCAATAGTATAATTTTCAATCTATATAATAAAAATGAAATGGTCTGTGTTCGTATCCGCATAACTCGAAAACGGCTGGATGGATCATCTTTATTCCTTCAGCAGAAACGTCCGTTATAGTTTCCGACGGGTTTATATGATATTTCTTTAGTAGAAATCACGAAAAAATATGAGTAAATCGTAAAAAAACTGAAATGAGGATTTGTATTGAAATTTCGCATGGGCAGATCACAACGCGCATTTTCGCCTACTATGCAGGACAACGTCTGCCGGGTCGACTAGTTTTTAAATAAATTTCAAGCAGTATCTAAACCCAAATTGCCTATTTTGCAGAATTTTATTATTGATATAGGAGCATTTTAATAATAATAGAAACATACCCTACTATGGCTAAGAGAATAAACTAATGGCACATGGTATTAATCTCTTCTTACAAATAGCATAACTCAATCTCCTCATGATATTTTTTATTGCAAATATTCATATTGTCATCCTGATCTTTTTATCTTTTATATCAATCATGTCCATATCTGATTTTTGCTATTCAATCTAAAATTTGATATTATACAATGTCTGAAATGAAATTAATTATTAACTAGTTTTATCGACCAGGCGGACGTTGTCCTGCATAGTAGAGGCAAAGAATGTGCGTTCTGAACTGCCCATGCAAAGTTCGCATAGGAATCACAATTTTGAGTTTTTCACGATTTGCTTCAACTTTACTCGTAATTTTCGCATTAGGAAATATCGCATATATAAACCCTGTCAGGAAACTTCTGTAAATCGAATGTTTCTGCTGAGAAGAAATGAAAAAAATCCATCCAGTCGTTTTCGAGTTAAATGGATACAGACATTAAACCATTTCCATTCATCTATACCTCTAAGAATATTTTTTTATTGACAATGAGGGTTTTTCCGGCCCTGGAAGTTGAATTTGGAGAAAATGTGTCCAAATTCCACACTAGAATTCCCTTACCACCTCTTTAAATGTATGTATTGGATCTTAAGAAAAAAAAAAGACCTTTGTAAATCGGTCAGCCGATTGTTTGCGAATTAAGTCTCCGAGGAAATTGTCGGGGAAAGCAAGAATCTGAATAATTTCAAACCAGTGATATTGACGTTTTGAAATTGTAGAAACTCTTATCATATTGATCATATTCACATTTCAATTTTTTTTTTTATATTTCGTGATGATATTTCAGCTGTCAGCTCTTAGAGAACAACACACCGTGCGTCAGCGGATCAGCATTATGGTATGGACAGCAAAGTTTGGAGACAGCGTAGTACACATTGTAGAGTTAGGTCCCACTGTAAAGAAAATGTGGCCTGTTTCGCCTAACCTACATAATTTTAGAGTCCTAAGTTTCACTAACGGCTAATCCCAAACGGTAAATACGAGGGAATACCCAGAAAGGCGTTTCAGGGCTTCTTCGCCTAATAATTCCACTACCTGACCTACCTAGATGATATTCGGTGTTTTGCCTGGGATTTGAAACCATAGAGTAAGCGGCTGCTTTTTCGTCAAATAGCCGTCAGTACATGGAGCTGAAAATCTAAGGACCCCTGCTTCAGTGGAAGGCAGCCAGACTTCAGGAGGGATCCCGGAGGCGTACGTAAGTTCTTTGAATAAAGACTGGGGAAGGATGGTGTTTACCAGCTTCTGGTATGCTAGGCAGGCCATCTCAAGCCCGTTCAAGATATGACTGCTGTCGATAACGCCTAACCTATCCGGTACCGGATTGTTCCCGTTATTGTTGTCCTGTGCATCTTGGAGCAGTGTCATGATTAAATTGATCTTAGATCTGCTTTTAACCACTCTGGAATGAGTTTTCCACAGTTTATTGAGACCCCAGTGTGATTGCCCTCGACTAATAGCAGCAGAGTGTAAAATTACAGCTTATGAAGTATGTGTCGTGACGCTTTAATCCACTATTCGGTTGAAATCAGCTAAATTCCAACCAACAAAAATATTGAGTGCGTGCTATTGGAACCACAATTACCAACAGACTTTCCAATCTAGTCCACATCCAATCTAAACCAAATCAAATTCCAATCCAAGTCAAATCCAATTCAAAATCCTGGCCAAATGTAATTCCAAATATAATCATGTTCATCTATGATTTTTCATTCTTTGAATAGGAATCCAAATGTTCCTATTTCCTTTTTTCCCAGAAGTCTCATGCAATAAAGAGTTTGGACTCCACTCTAGATCGTTAGATGTTTAGGCGGAACAAAGAAACATTTAAACTCTACTATATAAAGAATTAAGAAGATAAAAAGAACTCCCAAACAGAAGTTAGCAGGAGGACTAGATATTTATTGTACTTAAATTTGATCGAGAATGGATTCGGGTTGAAATTAAACTGATTACGAATTGTAAACATATTGTATTTGGATCATATTTAGAATCACATTTTGACAAAATTTGGACTGGATTTAACTTGGATTTGACGTAAGAAAATTATTTTGAGCTTTTTAGATGGCATTCCTTCACCTGTCATTAGACGAGTTTGTACAATCCCATTTAATTCCACCACTTAATTGTCCCTCGACAGATACGTATTTCGACCTCAACAGTAAGGTCGACTTCAGTGTCTCGTACTTGACTCGACATTGGATTTGAATTTTATTTGGTTTAGATTGGATTTGTATTAGATTGGACTTGGATTAGGTGGGATTTGGACTAGATTGGAGAGTCTGTTGGTAATTATTGTTATTATTGTTGTTATTGCGCCGGTCCAAAAATCGTCGGCGGCGGCGTTTGTCAAAATTTTGATCGGCGGCGGCGGCGGCGTTTTCGGCGTCACGCCGAAAGACATTTTAGCCGGCGGCGGCGGCGGCATGAATCGGCGTGGCAATTTTCTGCTTTTTTTTGAGATATTTTCAAGCTATTAATGCCTCGAACGCAATGTGGAACGGAGCGGTGACGGTAACGGCAGGATTTGACATAAGTTTTATGTCAAATCCTGCCGTTACCGTTGCTTTACGTTCCATTCCATGCCGAGCTTCAAGAACCCTAACGGAAAAATCTTTTGAATTCCGCTTTGAACTTCCCCAGACAATTTTCCATTTTTTGTTAAACTCATTTGGTAAATATTCGGATTTTCTATGAGAACTAAATACTTTGAAGTTTCGAGAATTCGTTGGAATTTCGAAGATAAACTTTATGGAATTCACAAAAAGAAAAGTTCTTTGGAAATTTCCGTGGAAAATACTTCGAAATTTACATGAAGGCTTTTAGATAATCTTTTTAATTAATAATTTTTACGGCATATTATTACAAATTTCTACAGGAAAATGCCGTTTGGAATATTCACAGAAGAAAATATCTTATGAGTTTCTGTTGAATATTCTTCAGAAATTATACACTGAAAATGGCTTTAGAATATCCGTGGGAAGATTCACGAAACACTGTCTTGAATATTTACGAGAAACTCTCCGGAATTTCAAATATTCTTCAGAGTTTCCGCGGCAAATTGTTCAAAATGTGGATTTCAATAAACAAAATCTTTGGATTTCATCGAAAAATTGTTCGGAATTTCTAAATGAAATTTATTGGAATTTGCACTATTTTTTATGGGCTATGTTATGAAAAATTCACTGCAAAACTGTTCGGCATACTTATGGAAAATTATTAGAAATTTTAAAGAATTTATTTGGATTTCACGGAAAATTCTTTTTACCAGATCCATAAAAATCTTCGAAAATTCTATGCGGAAACTATTAAAAAGAGAAGGTTCATTACGTTTGGCTAAAATCATTCGGAAGAAAACTATTTGACCGAATAACACGTTAAGCCGAAAGTCATCTAGCCGTAATGCATGTGGCATGCATGTAGTTATTCATCGAAAATGGTTTGGCCAAAGTAACATACTACCGAACTGATAATATGGCCGTTTACTCTAACATGCGGTTTGGCCGAATCTTCAGGACAAATATGCAGTTTGGCCGAAATGGTAATTTGATAGAAAGGACCATTTGGCAGAAAATGTCAAGGCTTCTCCCAAACGACCCTTACGGCCAAATGACTTTTTCGGGCAAAGCACCATTTCGGCAAATGGTATTTTCGTTCAAATATCTATTTGGCCTCTTTGGCCAAACGACTTTTTCGACCAACTCGACCGTATTGAATATTTCGACAGCAAATTTTTCTCGCGTCCGATTATGGATTTCGCCGAAAAGCTTACGCGGAGTGCGGAAGTGTTTGTTATTGCTGGTTTAGTATGGTTCTAGTTCTGTCGAGAACAAGAGTGGGATTGTCCGGCGAGTTAACGGGGAACGTGATTTTTTGCCGATTGACGTTTATCCGACGGTTTTAAATATTCAGATGGCTTTCCGCTGGTGTTAAACCATTATAGAATTTCAGGACTCTAAAACTCTCGGAATGGATTAGCAGATAACCGGTGGATAATTTTTCCAATCAGCATATGGAACATTTTGATCACGCTGAGAAAATTACCTTGGAAATTTTCCGAGTTTATGGAATGTTTTTATATCACAGTGTTTAATCTTAGTTTGAATCAAATTTGCGTTATGTAAGCCTTCCAGAATCTGTGTAAAATGTTGGCATATGTATATAGATTTGTATTGTATTGAATTTTTAAAATTCTCGACTACTGACTACTTGACCCTCTACCACACAGAGCGATCGCACGAACATCGAAATGTTGGTTTTTAGTTTTTCGTTATGAAGTGAAAACATAATAAGCGAATTTAAATTTTGATGTGTGTGTTCGATCGTGTTTCTTCCTGCCGCAGAACGATCCTTTTGATCATCAGGTATGTTTTGTTCTGCTTTGTGCCGAATGAAGTAAATTAAATGTAATATGTCGCTCACTTTGACGCGATTTATTGTTTATCCTCGTGAAGGATGAACTAATCCGTTCAATCGAAGGGATAGAATCTAATCTACAAGATAAGGAAATGCTAATACAGTTGTATAGAAGTTGCATAGAAGTCACATCACTTTCCATGGTGAATCCCGATCTATGTTATTGATAATCGCTTCCAATTAACACAACTTCCTTCTCGTGGTAATTGTGGCGATGCAAAGATATTTCCGGTCTCTAGTAGCAACAATAACCACACTAACATTCCCCCCTTTCCCAACTGACTGTAAGGACTTGGCTGACGCCGTTATTGATCAACATTTGCGAGCTGCTGAAACTTGCACTTCCAGAATATATGGTAAATCCCAACCCCTATTCACTGATCAATCACGGAGCAGCAATAATTGATATGTACAGTCAGTCTAAGCTAAGCTAAGCAAATGGCCAGTTCGATCATATGTAAATTTCGGCAATATGTCCATTTCGGCTGAATGACATTTTCGGCCGTATAGGTTTTGACCCAATGGTTTGTTCCGCCAAATGACATATTCGGCCAAACACTTCTCGGTATTTTGGCCTTTGGCCTTCCCGTCGTTTGGCCGAAAGTCACACGGCGAAAAGCCATTTATTCGAATTCCACTTGGCCGAATAACGCATAAAGCCGAAAGTCATCTGGCCTAAATCCATTTGGCCGAATTGAATGTTTGTTCGAAACGGTTATTAGGCCGAAAATGGTTTTACCGAAAATGTCATGTGGCCGAAAGCGACAAACAGCCAAAAGGGATATTCGGTCGTTTGGCCGGAAAAGTCGTTTATCGCAATAGATCACTTATCCGAAAAGGCCATTTGATTGAAATTGTATTTTAGCAGTAAGAGCATTTTGGCCCAAAATTTATTTTTTTAGAAGAAACATTTTGCCATTTCAATGCCAAACGGCATTTCTGCTTAAACCAACCTATTTGGCTAAATGATTTTTTATACAAAATAATTCAGCCAATCGAAACTTTCGGCTAAAAGGCTCTTTCCGCCAAATGACCATTTCGGAAATGGGAATATTCGTCGAATTGAGCTATTCGGCCAACCAGTTTTTTCAGATAATGGAACTGTTTGACCAAACGACATTTTCGGCCAAACGCCTTTAGGCTAGATGGGCTTCGGCCAACTTCGGTAAAACGACATATTTGGCCAAGCAACTTTCGGCTTAGTGGCCTTCGGCCAAATAGCTTTCTGCCAAACCACTCTTCTCCGTTCAATTAATGAGAAGTTCTTTGGATTTCAACGGGAGATCCTTCGGAATTTCCACTCGAAGTTTTCTTAATTTTAACGAAGAGCTTTACAAAATTTCAACGGGAAATTGTATTTTCAAGAGAAAATCTCTGGAATTTCAACGTGATGTTGTCTGGAAATTCTACTGAATCTTCGGAATTTCCACGCAACATTCTGTGGACGTCTCCAAATTTGAATCGGCGTGGATAATTATAGATCAGCGGCGCGAAATATTTGACCCGGCGGCGCGCCGATGCAAAAATGGCGGCGGCGGCGTGGCGCGGCGGCGCACACCTCTAATTATTTAGTTTACCAGCCGACTAGATGATAAGCACCACGACCGTTCGATAATAACACTATCCAACAAAATTGAACTTTTTTTCGCTCCCTTCAACCATTTTCAATGTATACAGATTAGGGTGGTTCAAAAAATCGATTTTGCTCCACAGTGCTCATCTGATTCTTTATCATGTTCTGAGTGTCCTCTGAAAATTTGAGCTCATTTGGATTAAAACTGATTTAGCACAAGCGATTTCAAGTTTGCATGCAAATTAGTATGGGGAAATTTATTTTTCTATCTACTGTTGATGACGCTTCCCATTAAGCTGGGTTAAAAGAAAACCTACATAGCTAAAAGGTATACTCAACATCTTTCACTCAGTGAAAACCGCATCTTAATTGATCGTTCCAATAATTAGTAATCGATTTTAATACAGGTTCCGAATCTTTAGTCCACCCTAATACAGATACATATTCAGGTTTGAAATGGCTTGTCAGTTTTGGGTTTATGGATTTTAATTCCCAAAAAGTGCGTATTTTCATCGAAATTCGGACTTCTCTCCTATGTCTGAAGCTGAATTTCGGCTTCTCGCCTTTGAGAATAAGAAACATATACGTTGTAGAATTTTATTTGGCAAGTACATTTGTTGTAAAAAACGGAACTTAATTCACAAAAGTACGTGTTTCCAACGAAATTTGGACTCTCTCCTCTGTAAAGCTGAATTTCGGCTTCTCGCTTCGAGAATAAAGTTTGGATTTTGTTGGAGCTGAATTTTGGCTTCTCACTTTGAGAATAAAGTTTGAATTTTGTAGAATAGGCCTTGCACAACGCATATGGTTTTGTTGGATATTGTTTGGCACGACCATTTGTTGTGAAACGCGGAATTTAATTCACAAAACACGCATATTCATAGCAATTGGGTTTCTCTGCTCTGCAAAATCAAATATTGGCTTATCATTTAGAGATAAACAAAATTTCCTATGAAAAATACGTACTTTTGTGAATTAAATTCCATTTTCTAACAAATGAATATCTGTCAAAATAAAACAACAACCAATTTGCATTCTAAAAGGCACATTCTATGAAATTCAAATTTTATTCTCGAAATAGTAGCAAGAATCAACTTTGAAAACTGAAAAATTTATGACAAAACGTACTTTTATGGACCGTCGTCGGGGGTAACAATGAGGTCAAATGGGGGTGGAGAATGGGTCGCATTTTCAATTACTTGAAATACTTTTAGAACAGATTGAATATGACACGAGGGCAAGAGGACTAAAATATAAGAGTTCTTTTGAACGATTTTGCTATCCGACCTTCAGGCTGCTGGTGAAGCGATGACCCATTTCTACTTTGAACCCATTGTCACCCCCGATGGCGGGATTTATTTCTATTTTCCACAATAAATGTACTTGCTAAATAGAATCCAATAGCCATATGCATTCTGCAAGTCTATTCTATAAAATTCAAATGTTATTCTCATTTTTTTGGAAAAGATTAAAATTAAAAATAAACAAAATTTCAGTGAAATACGTACTGCTGGGAAATAAATTTCGTTTCTCACAACAAATGAATGTGTCAAATAAAATTCAACAACTTATTTAGATCATGTACGATTTCTTCTATATAATAAAAACCTGATTCTCAAGGTTGAAAGGCGAAAAACCAGCTTTACAGAACAGAGTATGGAATTTCCATGGGAACACGTAGTTTTGCATGAATGAACTCAGCGAAGAAAAATCTTTTAAGTGCACTTAAAATGGTTGAAGGGAGTGAACCATTGTTGACTGATCTAATTAATCATTCTTGCTGCTAGGAATGACAAATGTTTGGTGAAACATGGCTAACTAACAAAGGGTAACTAAAGACTTTTGCATCCTAATATCAACCTATTAGAACAGTTTCCTTCGGACTTAATGCGTTTTTAGCAGCCTTCAATGAAATCTAAAATTCACTATAAAGCTTCATCTGTTTGTTTATAAACAAAAAAAGTTAGGAAAGTTATGTTTGAGCTTTTAGTACCAATGTCTTCACTCTGTATAAGACGAGTTTGTACTCTTTCTCCATGTGAATTCCACCACTTGATTGTACCTTGACATATACGTATTTCGACTTCAACAGTAAAGTCGTTGATGTCGAAATACGTATCTGTCAAGATACATACAATCAAGTGGTGGAATTAACAAGGGAAAAAATGTGTTTTTCCGTTATTGAACAAAACACAGCACGTACGCGGACTCATCAAATTACTGTTTCGAAAACCAGTTATATTTTGTTGATTTTTGTGTGTCTATAAAGTTTCTCTTTGGCTTCGTAAAATAAATAAAATTACAGCATTTTTATCATTTGTTCACTGGAACAAAGACAAACTGTGCTTGAAAGTTTAGCAAAACTTTTGCGCAAATGGGAAATTAGGAATCGACGCCCACAATGTTAGACACAGAAGATCGACCTCTTTGGATTAAGAAGGTTTCTTTCAAGATTCATAAGTTTTGATTTATAACTGAAATCCCGAACGTGACTTGTATTTCGAACACTGGCGTATTAGCGCCGTAAAAATGAAATTTTCGTCGGTTTTCCATACTGAGAAACAAGATTAGGAACGAATTCAAGCTCTTATGGAGAAAATTACACGATTAAAGCCAAAATGGACATTTAAAAGCGAGTTTTCGGAATATGAGTCAAAAAGATATTGAGTTTATTCTTTTTTCAATTTAACTGTAAAATGCTGAAAAGACTTCATCACGACCAACCAAATTATCGGCCACTTTTATGATGTTTGCTTATTGAATGTTTAAAGTGAAGAAATAAGATACGGAAACCATGCTTCTTACATCAACTTAAAAACCATAATATGATTGACATAAATACAGCTACGACAATAGTTACATGATACCAGATTGGCAAATTCATAATTAAAACCATAACCATACCCGTCCTCGGCAACTCTTCTTTTGCAAACTACTCCAATTTTCCGGGCCACCGACTTTGAATTCCTACAAATCTTTCCAAAACTAGTCACATCCGAGGCAAACGAAAGGCCCCAATTTATCCGGCTCCCACGACTTTAATCTCCCTTGGCGTACAACGCCAACGAATCGACGACGACAATTACTCTGGATGTCGTTTCTCCCAATTAAAAACGGCGCCCCGTACCATTATTCCAATATACCTCCCACCAAAGCTGCGGTTCCTGGCGAGACAGGGTTTATAGATTTTTTGCCGGTTGCTACTCATTTCATTACCCCGTTTAGAGAGGAGATTTAATTTTAATTATTTCTTCACGTATGGCGAAACCACTGCTTCGGATCGAACTATGCCGTCATCGTCACCATCCTCATCAGCACATTAAAGCCGGTCGGTAATCGATTGGTTGTAAAGCTGGAGCCGTTGAACGTTATATGCGATCCCAAATGCACTTTGCCCTTCAGCGATTTTTTCTTCCATCCACATAATCCTAGCACTTTGCTGTAATCGGTCGTTGTTCATTTCCTGCCACCAGTCAGAAATAAACGTGATTCTCCAGTTTGCCAAGCTACAGGCAAAATCCTGACCTAACGATTACCTTCTCATTATCCAACTCCGTGGTACTTATGAGGGTGTCGCGCTAAGTCAGGCCTCTTGTACTAGCGTATGATATCGAGAGGTCATCCGAAGTGCTCCAACTCCGTGGTTGCGGGGTGATACGAATGCATTTTATTCAAGTTTAAGAAATCTATTGAGCTTCTTAATTTCTAAACTACATAATTGGTTTCTGCGCACAGAGGAACAAATCGAGAGAATGAGAGAATCGAGTAAATAGGAGGCGCATGCAGTAACATCGATATGCGTTAAAATTATATTGCAGTTGACAACCCCGTCGGTAGGTGAAATTCGAGAATCATTTAGCCTGGGAATATTGAGAGCTTGGGGAAAAGAGCATCGTTGGCGGTTGCAACATACGTGGCTATTGCACTTTGGGTGTTTCTTGCCCACGTTGCAAGACCTTGACGATGGGAATTATTGTTGCTGTGCCACATCTGTTGGCAATATGCAACTCAACTAATTCTATACTTTCTACATCTCCCACCTTTTAAGGAAAATGATGATCGTAGAGAAATTCATTTGAATTTTGAAGTTAATGTTACCAAACACAACTTCTATGTTTTAAAAATTACTATACAATTTTGTGTAACATAGTTTGTTTTGTTAAAGTTTTGAATTCTATTTTTTATGCACTGTTTTTTTGTTCGTTTGTTTCGCAATTTTTGATTTTTACATTCGGGTGGCTTATTGCTATCACTTCAAAAGGTCCATTATAAACTTTGTCTAGTTTTCTATTGTTTTCAGTTTTTAAAAGTATTTTTTCTCCTAATTTAATATTTATGGGGTTTGCTATTTCTGCTTGTTTAGCTATTCTCCTATGTTTAGATTTGACTAAAAGTTCTTTTGCCTTATTTGCTACATATTGCAATTTAAATTTTAGTTCTGTATAATAATTGTCATAGTTATAAACTGGATAATTTACCAAATTACCAAAAACTAATTCGTATGGCGTGAATGTATGTTCAGTGTTGGGAGTAGTGTTGTAACAGAAAGTATAGAATTGAAGCCAAGAATCCCAATCATCGAGTTGCTCGTTAATGAATTGTCGAAGATATTCATTAAGGCATCGATGATTGCGTTCAAGAGCGCCAACTGTTTGGGGTGGTAAGCTGTAGAAAATTGTGGTTAATTGACAGTAGTTGACATATATTATTGAACAGTTCATTTTTATATTCTGTTCCTAAATCGGTCTTAATTAAAATTGGGCATCCGTATATGAGTATAAAGTGCTCAACAAATGCTTTTGCTAATGTTTGAGCTTGCTTATCAGGTATAGGTATAGCAATAACATACTTTGTGAGATCACATTGTAGTGTTAATGCATATCTATTTCCTTTTTAGTTTTGGTCATGGGGGCCTATTGTATCAATGGACACAACATTAAATGCTTTCGTGGGAGTAGTGGTTTCAATGAATTTTCTTTCGTATGTACTGTGTGTTTGTTTCTTTTATAATCAATGCAGTTCTTAACGAACTGGTTGATAGATTTTCGCATATTTTTCCAGTAGTATGTTTTACGTATTTTATTCAATAATCTTGTAGTACCAACATGTCCTCCAAGTGGGGATGTATGGTTCTCGAGGATTATTTGATTGATGTCATTTGGTTTGAAACAATTATCGCTGGTGTGTAGATAATTACGTCGACTTCGTTGTGAGATTGGTTGTATAATGATTTAAACTCTTCAGTATTTATCTTCGAAAAATAATACTGTTCCTTGCAATTGCTAACTTTTTAATATTCAAGTAGCACTTGGCCATTTCGTTAATTGTGTCAATAATTTCTTTAAAGTCTTTAGTGGATGTGCACATCATTGCAGAAAATTGCGCTTGAGCAAGATTCTTTTCAATTTTTATCATATATTTTTATTGACACCGTTGTCTGTATCTCATCAATTTCGGTTATTAGTTTGGGAAGATCAAACGCATCAATGTTATTCACTGAATCGTATGCTCGTAAGGTGATCAGTCTTTGGGCTATCGATTTGAGTGACATTGCTTGGTTTTCTTCTTGTCATAGACCTTGTCTGTATCGGTAAAACAGAGATAGTTTTAGTTCATCTGAATCAACAATTACACGTGAAAGTGCATCGGCGCCGACATTAAGCTTTCCTTCTACGTGTTCAATATTGAAATCAAATTAACTTCCAAATCAACTCTTATTCTAGTCAATCTTGACGAAGGGTTTTCATTGTGAATAGATATACGAGAGGTCGATGGTCAGTTTTGACTGTAAACCTCCTTCCGTATAGATAAGGTCGAAAATGGGTGATGCCCAGTGGATTGCAATTAGTTCTTGTTCTATGGTGGACTTATTTCGTTCACCTTTAGTAAAGGACTTACTTGCATATGCCACTAGTAAATAAGTGTCTCCATGTGATTGTGTTAACATAGCACCACATGCCATTTTAGATGCATCGGTACATAAGATAAAAGGCTTTTTTGAAATCAGGAAATTTCAAAATTTGAGGGGATAATAATTTGTTTTTTAAAATTTCAAACGAATTTTTACAATCTTCGGACCATTCAAACTTAACATTTTTTCGTAATAGATTGTTTAGGGGATGGGCTAAATCTGCAAAATATGGTATAAAACGTCTGTAATAATTACAAAATGCAACGAATCGTCGAACATCGTCTGCATTTTTAGGTGTGGGAAAATTACTAATTGCTGAAAATTTTGATTTATCGGGCTTGATTCCTTCATTTGAAATATGGTGACCAAGATAAGTCACGTCAGAACAAAAGAAATGACATTTAGCAGGGTTAAGCTTCAAATTACGTTGACGAAGTTTTTCCAAAACAAGTTCTAAATTTTGTAAATGATGTTTAATTGAACAGCCGATGACAATAATGTCATCGATGTATAAAATACACAATCCGCGGGAAGACCACTCAAAGCTATGGTCATCATCCGCTGGAAACTGTTAGGTGATATATTGAGACCAAAAGGAAGTCTCTTAAATTCGTAATGACCTGTTTCGGTGGAGAAGGCTGTAAATTGTTTCGAAGCATCATCAATTTCAATTTGATGGAATCCGGACATCAGATCTAGAGTAGAGAAATATTTTGCTCACCTAACTGATCTAAAATATCATCAATTCTAGGAGCGGGAATTTATCTCCTAGAATTTTCTTATTCAGTTGCCTAAAATCTATAACGAGACGCCATTTTTTATCGTCTGTTGTAGATTTCTTAGGGACAATAAGTATCGGTGAGTTGTAAGGAGATACTGAAGGCTGTATAATATCTCCTTGCAACATTTGATCAATTTGAACTTTGATTTCCGCGCGATGAATTTCTGGGAAGACTGTAATTTTTATGTAAACCGGTGAATTGTCGGTGAGGTTTATGGTCTGTTTATAAAATTGTTACATGTAAGATTATCAGTTTCCAAAGCAAATATGTCCTGATATTTCTTACACAAATTAATTACATTTGATTTTACATCTTGTGGGTGTGTTCCAAATTGCTCAGACAATAAATGCTGATGCCTAGAATTGTCGCTTGGTAATTTATTGAAAGAATAAATTTCATAGTTTTCAATATCGAGTAAGTAACTAGAAAAATTTCGTTTAACTTTGACTGTTTCATTTGTAGTGTTCAAAAATTTCAAAAGGGGTTGTTGGAATCGATTATTGAATTAGAGATAAACACTCCAGGGACTATTTCATTGGATTTTACTAAGAAGGTTTTATGAGTATCTCAGATATTTATGCGTCTAAACACTTCGCATCGAGGTGGAAGAAAAAATATTACCATCCATGTCATCATGAATGGGGATTTCAAAAAATCTGATTTGCATCTACCTGTTAGCATCCAGGTGTCATAATTAATTGAACAGAAATAATTGCATAAAAATTTCTACTGAGTATTCCGTCGGTGGGAATCGGTAATTGACCATCAACTAAATGAATTTTATGTTGCAGTTTTCCTTGATTTGGTAGTAAAATATTTGTTGTAGCAGTACCTAATGTAGACACTGGAATGGTCGTTGATTCCAGAAATATAGCATTGGTCATTAGTATTAACAAAAGTTGTGGGGAGTATTTTGTTGGCCTTGAAAATAGATATTTTCTGCTCCAGAATCCACCAGTAAGGTGCATTCTGTTTCAAGAAAATCTAATCTCAGCACTACAAAATTACTACATGAAGGATTAATGGAGAAAAACGCTTCACTGGCGATGTAGTATTTGTGCTAACTGCTGGGGAGGGATTTGTTGCTGCGTTTGCTGGTTGTTTGCTGTTCCCCAATTTGTGGTTGAAGTTGGGGGACCTGGGAGTTTCCTGGCTGTTGTAAAGAAATGTGACGGCCAGGTGGTCCTTGGTAGCGTGGTTGGTGCTGATAGCTGTTTCCACCACGCCAATTGCTAATAGAACTGGTTCTGAATTTGTTGGAAAATTACTATTGCCGTTGTAGCGGCCATTATGAAAAGAATTTCTACCCCGAGGTCGGTTCCTCGGCCACTGAAACCGCGGCCACGGCTTCTATAACCAATGTGGTGTCCTCTTACATGAAAAATTTGTGGTCGAGACGTTGACGGCTCCTGACTTTCGTTTTCTTGCAGTTTTGAACTGCATCGCTAATTTTTCCGAAAGTTCCTGCTTTCAAAATTAATTTTGATTCAGGATTTTTATTCCGGTGGCTAGCGCTTCAACACCGCGCTTAGTAGCCATTTTTTCGGCAGTGTCTGCCGGAATATTTTCGTTAATGTATGCCGATCGTAAATCATCAGTTGTTTTTCCATTGTCCCGCAAAAATTTTCAGTGGAAGAAGTTTGCCTAGCAGCTTTAAGCTTGGCTAAAACTCCGTCCGCTGAAATTTTTGCTCCACAGCGAAGTTTAATTGCAGCGATGATCTGTTGTAAGTCATTCAACCTCGCCAATTGCTTGGCGCGCTGATCCTATTAACCTTGTTTTTACAAAACGTACTACTGTGGCTTTCGCGGCAGCCTTCTGATCAGCTGTTGCCGCTTGAAATTCCGCATCGACGGTGTCGGAATACAACGCGACAGCATCGACGAAAGCATTTAATTGAGCGGGGGAACCGTCGTAGGTATTAACCAACGAGGTTCCCAATTTGATGTCAACGGTAGGCATTGACACAATTTTTCTGCAAGCTTTCTTTAATTTGATACAATAAACTATCACCAACACTGAAGTTACAATAGATATATAGTTTTTAGTTTCCAGTTTTGATTTAATCAATTCTTTTATTTCATCGTACTCTAACCTAGACCCTTTTATGTAAAAGTTAAGCAAATTTTCAGGAATATATTTTTCGCTACTTACTAGTATCAACTCTAAATCTTTATAAAGCGTTGTAGCATTGGAAAGTTTTTGTAAAAGTGTAGCCCTTTTATAATTTCTAAATGGAGCTTTCTTTAAATTATTTAGATAATTCTTTAATTATTTTCTGAATTTTATAATCGATTGATTCAAGATCCATTTACAAATTATGAAGGGGTTTTTTTATAACTTCTTGTTACCTTATTTTTAGGATGTCCAGATGGTTGTTTGGGGACCACTTGCTCCGGTCTTCCAGTGCTGCTCGTACCGTTGCACACGTCATCTGACTCCGCATTGCCTGCTTCACACCTGCATCTCCGGTTTCGGCCTGGTACAGTGCACCACGTAGCACTGTGTCGTTGACCGTTGTCTCGTTGTTTCGGGGGTCGCTCGGGTCGCTGGGGTCGCTGGATCTTGTATCAAATCTGGTTTTTTGTTTTAAACCGATCACTTTTGTCTCCAACGGAAACTTAAATTTCTTCGTGCTCACTTGAGTGTTCATTGCATGGTCACTTCGTTTAGGTTGGCGAGTGATTTCGCCGCGATTCTTGTGGCACGCTTCTTCCTCACGTTTAACTAGCATTTTGTATAGGGCTAGCGCTAATTGAAGGATCAGGAGTCCAATGATAATGTTTAACTTTAGCTCATGGTTAAGAAAGAAGTCTGTATGCACTTCTTGTGTATTGATGATCGTTAGATCATGATCTCCTTCTTGGGAAACTTTGGAGAGGATTTTTGATTCCCCATGTTTCAATACACTTTCACTTCATAATAGAACTCAGGCGATATTTACGGTTCTTCCTTCGTCTCGAAATCACTCAAACACTTTTCCAACTTTAACTGAAGTTTCAACGTTCGTGAAATCACTCAAACACTTTTCGACTTTAACTGAAGTTTCCAACGTTCGTGAAATCACTCAAACACTTTTTTCGAACTTTAACTGAAGTTTCCAACGTTCGCCGGACTGAGTCTGCACGGTCAGCCATGTACTACGTATGATATCGAGGAGGTCATCCGAAGTGCTCAACTCCGTGGTTGCGATACGAATGCATTTTATTCAAGTTTAAGAAATCTATTGAGCCTTAATTCTAAACTACATAATTGGTTTCACAGAGACAAATCGAGAGAATGAGAGAATCGGTAAATAGGAGGCGCATGGTAACATCGATATGCGTTAAAATTATATTGCAGTTGACAACCCGTCGGTAGGTGAAATTCGAGAATCATTTAGCCTGGGAATATTGAGCTTGGGAAAAGAGCATCGTTGGCGGTTGCAACATGGGCTATTGCACTTGGGTGTTCTTGCCCACGTTGCAAGACCTTGACGATGGGAATTATTGTTGCTGTGCCACATCTGTTGGCAATATGCAACTCAACTAATTTATGCACTACACTCTCGTTAAGTAAGTACTACATCAACACTTCCTTCCTCTCCCTAGTTACGGTGAAGATGGGCGTGGCCAGGAGTAGTAATCCTCATGCTTTTGTTATTTTTGTTTAAGACTGGAATCAAGAACCACTCCCCTTCTTGACTTCTGGTAGCATTCTAGATAAGGATCTCAAAAGTAATCTACGAATTACACCGTAACAATGCTAATGCTAATGCTAAATGAGCAATTTGGTTTTCGCCATGGGCATTCAACCACTCATCAGTTATTAAGAGTTACGAACTTAATTAGGCTCAACAAATCTGAAGGATATTCGACTGGAGTTGCTCTTCTTGATATAGAGAAAGCATTTGACAGTGTTTGGCATGAAGGTTTGATTGTAAAATTGATGAATTTTAATTTTCCTCTGTACATCATTAAACTGATCCAAAATTATTTATCAGATCGTTTCACTGCAGGTAAACTATCAGAATACTAAATCTGATAGATTACCTGTAAGGGCTGGTGTCCCCCAAGGCAGCATACTGGGGCCCATATTGTATAACATTTTTACTTCTGACTTACCTGATTTACCACCAGGGTGTCAAAAATCTTTGTTTGTAGATGACACGGGTCTTTCAGCCAAAGGGCGAAGCCTTCGTGTCATTTGTAGTAGATTGCAAAAAAGTTTGGATATTTTCTCCACTTACTTGCAAAAATGGAAAATTTCCCCGAATGCTTCCAAAACTCAGCTTATAATTTTCCCACATAAGCCGAGAGCTTCTTATTTGAAACCTTCTAGCAGACATATTGTCACTATGAATGGGGTTCCAATTAACCCTTATGCGGCCGACGGGGTACCCGTGTTCCTTTTTCAAATTCAAGTGGTGATATTTCAATGAATTTTTATAGCTGTAAGCTGAAACTCGGTGACATCTAAGAACTCCATAAAATGTAGCATCTGTGAGAAAATCACGTTGATACAGTGAGGAGGGACGTGGGGAGGGGTATCTGATTTTTTTACCACGTGGATGGCCGACAGGGTACCCGTGTTCCACTAAATTGGAATTTTCATAACTTTAACAATTTTCAACCGATTTAGATAATTTTGACAGTTTTGGAAACAGAAACTCATATACTTTTTGCCCATCGTCAAGGTTTACAGCTTTTGTCCATGGTTATAGAAGAAATCTTTGGAGTAAGGCTTAAGAGTCTACACACGTAACCGAAGGACTATCAACCAGTTTCAAATTTTTAACATGCTCATTGCGCTTCTTCGAATAGTCGGTGTTCACAGTATATATTCTGGGTCTCCAAAAACCCCTGGAGTAAGGCCTAAGTCATCCAAAAAATCCCTGGAATAAGATCTTATGGTCTGCTAACGTAACCAAAGGTATATCGTGCAAATTCAAAAAGGGTACATGCTCTTTATGGTGCATAGCATATAATTCTTTCACAGTATATGTTCCGGGTCATCCAATGACCTTTTCTTAAAACATGTTTGCATTCCAAGTAGTTCTTGTTGCTGTCAATGATTCCAGGTAGTCTACGAACTCCATACAGTCAAGGTCTTAGGATCAATCTCCGTAATGGAGGCAGTTAACGAAGAATAAACAAGTTGCGTGACCCCTTCTTGGTATATGTTTGTATTCTAAGTAGTTCTTGTTGTTGTCGTGGGCTCCAGGTAGTCTACGAACTCCATAGAGTCAAGGTCTGGGGATCAACCTTAGTAACGGAGGCAGTTATTGAAGAATAAACTAGTTGTGTGACCCCTTCTTGGTATTTGTTTGTATTCCAAGTAATTCTTGTTGTTGTCATTGGTTCCAGGTAGTTTACAAACTCCATAAATTCAAGATCTGTGGATCAACCTCCGTAATGGAGGCAGTTAATGAAGAATAAACAAGTTGTGTGACCCCTTCTTGATATATATATATATCTGTTTTTCATGTAGTTCTTGTTGTTGTCGTGAGTTCCAGGTAGTCTACGAACTCCATACGGTCAAGGTCTTCGGATCAATCTCCGTGATGGAGGCAGTTATCGGAGAATAAACAAGTTGCATGACCCCTTCTTGATATATGTTTGTATTCCAAGTAGTTCTTGTTGTTGTCGTTGGCTCCAGGTAGTCTACGAACTCCATAGATTCAAGGTCGGTGGATCAACCTCCGTAATGGAGGCAGTTATTGAAGAATAAACAAGTTGCGTGACCCCTTCTTGGTATATGTGTGTATTCCAAGTAGTTCTTGTTGTTGTCGAGGACTCCAGGTAGTCTACGAACTCCATAGAGTCAAGGTATGGGGTTCGACCTTGGTAACGGAGGCAGTTATTGAAGATAAACAAGTTGTGTGTCGCCTTCATGGTATTTGTTTGTACTCTAAGTAGTTCTTGTTGTCATTGGTTCCAGGTAGTCTACGAACTCCGTAGAGTCAAGGTCTGTGGATCAATCTTTGTAATGGAGGCAGTTATTGAAGAATAAACAAGTTGTGTGACCCCTTCTTGGTATATGTTTGTATTCCATGTAGTTCTTGTTGTTGTCGTGAGTTCCAGGTAGTCTACGAACTCCATACAGTCAAGATCTTTGGATCAATCACCGTAATGGAGGCAGTTATCGAAGAATAAACAAGTAGCGTGACCCTTTCTTGGTATATGTTTGTATTTCAAGTAGTTCTTGTTGTTGTCGTGGGCTCCAGGTAGTCTACGAACTCCATAGAGTCAAGGTCGGTGGATCAACCTCCGTAACGGATGCAGTTATTGAAGAACAACTGGGAGGGACGGAAGGTACCGGTTTTCATCCAATACCTTTTCCGAACTTAATATATCACATGTTGTGCATATGCATAATCGAGTTTCAGACATAGTAATTAATTTCCACTCCGGGTGGCTCAATACCCGGAACATAGCCAATTAACTTTGAATGTACTGAACTCGAAAGGCGATCTCTCTTCGCTTATGTGGTCGGGGTGGGATCTGACGACCAACTGGCACAATCTCACACAACCCTACTTCATCGAGCGCCGTTGGTGATGAAGCAAGTGTGTAGGAGCCAGATAATACTAAATACTCATCCTACTTGGTTGGCATTGTACAAAAACATATATGAGAGAGTTAGTTCTGAGAATGTATTGCGAGAGTTCGGCTACATGCGCTCGATGTTGAACTTAATCTAGAATTTAAAAAAACACTTAAATAAAGAATAAAAAAAAATCGGTTACATGCCCGGTACTGTGAATTTGGTTTCATCAGTACCCGCTAAGCTGCGGAGGACGACGGAGGTCCTTCGTAGCTTAGTAGGGAAAACACCTGTCTAGCGTACTGGTTTCGTGGGATCAAACCCCACCGAAGTTCTGTAGATCAATCTCCGTAATGGAGGCAGTTATCGAAGAATAAACAAGTTTTGTGACCCCATCTTGGCATATGTTTGTATTCCAAGTAATTCTTGTTGTTGTCTTGAGTTCCAGGTATATGTTTGTATTTGTAGTAGTTATTTTCATTGTAGTGGGCTCCGTAATGAAGGCAAGGCAAAATACGTGAATGAAATCCGTATTTTTTTTGTCGAAGAGACTTACAAACTTATTAACAGGTACTCATAAATGATTCATAATAAGCTACAGGCAGTGAAAGTTATTTCATGAAAATCTTTCTTGTTTGCGGCAAATTGGGTCGAAAACGTGACAAAATCGGTAAGACAAAAATCAGGGGTAGACAAAATCTGGGAGTGACAAAATCGGGTCAACTCTCATCTGAGTGAATGTACGCATTCTTAGTACAGTAGCCGTTCGATAACTGCAAAATGTTTACTTTTCAGTTATCGAATGCCGTTCGGTAACTGCAACGCACAGACGTCAAACGGCTGTCAATCGACGTTAAATGCAATAAAAGTGCATCTAAATGCGCAGTGCAATGCAGCTGTCATTGAGTCTGACATCGGTTTGAAGTTTAGCGGTCCGATAACTGTAAAACTGTTGCAACTATCGAATTGCAGTTAAATGACTTGCAGTTAACGAACGTCTGCTGTAGTTTTTGTTTTTGCTATGGTACTAGGTAGTCTATGAACTCCATATAGGAATGATCTGTAGATCAACCCACGAACGGAAGGCTATTGGTATATGTTTGCATTTCAAGTAGTTCAAGTTGTTGTCATTAGCTCTGGGCAGTTATTGAATAATAAACAAGAAGTGAAACCTCATCTTGATATATTAGCATTCCAAGTAGTTATTGTTGTCTTGTTGTTGTTTGTTACAGGTAGTATACAAACTTCATTCATATCACTAATATGAAGTTGTCTATGCTTTGGAAATGCAAATTGTAAATAAATTGGAACGATACAACTTCACGCCGAGATCATGTAGCATATTAAAATTAGATTAAGGACACTCCTCACGGAATCCAAGTTTCAAAGTGCTCGCGTTTTCGGGGATACGGAGGCGGGGCACAACTGTAATTTTTCAAGAACTTTGAAAGTTTGAAACTTGGATTCCTAAGGAGTGACCTTAAAGATCCTCTAGATATTCGTGTAAGCCAGAAGTCTTACTCCATAAATTTCTAGGATGACCATTAGCATATGCCATGAACGCATTTTATTCATGGGCCTTAAAGGCATGTACCAAATTTAAAACAGGCTGATATATCTCTGGTGTAGATCCTAATGCCTTACTTCAGGGTTTTCTTGGATGACCATGAACATTTAAAATGGGTGCATTCTATTCTACGTACAATAAAAGGCATGTATAACTATTCAACTAGGCCGAAAGAACTCTGGTTACGCGTGAAGTTCTTGAGGATTGTTCAAGTGTTCTCTTGGATACCTATGAACATATGCAATGAAAGCGGTATATTCTATGTACCACAAAGGGCATATGCCACTTTTGAAACAATCCGAAAGGTATCTGGTTACGTGTGAAGATCCTGAGGCCTATTCTAGCATTTTCTTGGAAGACCATAAACATATCCAATGGACGTATTCTATTCTACGTACCACAAAGGGCATGTACCACTTTTGAAACAAGTCAAAAGATCTCTGGGTACCCATGCAGATTTAAAGTCCTATTCCAGGGGTGAAGTTCTTGAGGATTGTTCAAGTGTTCTCTTAGATGACCATGAACCTATGCAATGGACGCAATCTATTCTGTGTACCACCAAGGGCATGTAACACTTTTGAAAAAATCTGAAAGATCTTTGGTTACGCGTGTAGATCTTAAGGCTTTTTCCAGGATTTTCTTGGATGACCATGAACATATGCAATAAAGGCGTTCTATTCTATGTACCTCAAAGGGCATGTACCAGTTTTGAAACAATCAAAAAGATCTCTGGTTACGCGTGTAGATCTTAAGGCCTTTTCCAGGATTTTCTTGGATGACCATCAGCATATGCAATGAAAGCGCTCTTTTCTATGTACCACAAAGGGCATGCACCACTTTTGAAACAATCTAAAAGTTCTCTGGTTACGCGTGTAGACCTGAAGACCTTTTCCAGGGTTTTCTTGGATGACCATGAACATATGCAATGAAGGCGCCAGATGACTTATCCGACAGATTTCTTCGATAGCGCAGAACATATGTAGTGATCACATTTGATTTCAAGATGCGCAAAGAACATGTACCACTTTTGAAACAAGTCCATAGACCCATGGTTACGAGTGTAGACCTTAAGGTCTTACTCCAGAGATTTCTTGGATGACTCGGAACATATACTGTGAACGCATTCTATGCTAAGTACCACAAAGAGCATGTACCGTATTTGAATTCTGTATAATAGGCCTTTGGTTACGCGAGTAGATCTTTAGGCTTTACTCCAGAGATTTCTCGGATGACTAAGACCTCATTTCAGGGATTTTTTCATTACCTGAAGCATATACTGTGAACACCTACAATTCTAAGAAGCACAAAGAGCTTGTAGTATATTTGAAACTGGTTGAATGGCCTTTGGTTACGCGATGTAGACTCTTAAGCCTTACAAAGATTTCTTGTATAACCATGGGCATAAGCTGTAAACCTTGACAATTGGCAAAAAGTATATGAGTTTCTGTTTCCAAAACTGTCAAAATTATCCAAATCGGTTGAAAATTGTTGAAGTTATGAGAATATCAATTTGTGGGAACACGGGTACCCTGTCGGCCATCCACGTGTGTTTTTTTGTTGGCCGCATAAGGGTTAATTGGTCTAGCGAAGCTAAATATTTAGGACTTCTGCTAGATCAAAAATTAACTTTTAAAAATTACATTGGATGCCTTCAAGCCAAATGTAACAAATATATTAAGTGTCTATATCCACTTATAAACAGAAAATCAAAACTTTGTCTTAAGAACAAACTTTTGATTTACAAACAAATTTTTAGACCTGCCATGTTGTATGCTGTGCCAATATGGACTAGTTGCTGCAGTACCAGAGAGAAGGCACTTCAGAGAATTCAAAATAAAATTTTGAAAATGATTCTGAAGTTGCCTCCGTGGTATAGTACCAATGAACTTCATAGAATTTCTAATATTGAGACATTGCAACAAATGTCCAACAAAATAATTTCCAATTTTAAACAAAAATCGTTGCAATCTTCTATTGCAACGATTAGCTCCTTGTACCCTTAGTATAAATTAGGTAAAGTTTAGTTTAAGTAGAAAACATTGTAATTCCTACATGGTTTAATTCAACCAGAGGAAAAATTCTAACTGCCAGAGGCAATTGAAATGTATTAATAATAACTAAAAATAGAACATAGCAAATAAGGATGATAGTGTGAGGAAAACACGGAACACCTAGTCTAAGAGATGAATGCATGTATTAGATAATTAGCAAATAAAATTAATTAAAAAAAAAATCTTTCCTCGTTCTCGTGTCCATGAGGATTTGCCTAGGATCCCTAGAATACACCAAAGCAGGCTTGTCAAAATTCCTCAAACTCGCTAGAGTTTAGGATGAAATGAAAGATACAAATGACGTTGATGACAATATGAGAAACCCTTGGAGAAACCTCTTTTCTGCGTCCAAATTATATTTCTTACATCTTAAATACAATTATCATCAGTAACAAACAGAGTAAGGAAGAGCTAAACAAATTTGTTTAAACCACATGCGAGTGTGGCCGTGGCGTTGGGTGAAAGACTACTCATCAAGCCTCTGGAGCGATGCTTTGTATGTGACGAAAATCGAAAATCGAAAACCATTAATAAATATAATAAATTTCAAAATCTTATAAGTTCTTGGAGAACGTTTACTAAATTACTGCTATTTTTAACATATTTCTTTATTTCGCGGGACATTATTTTGAAATAAGTGAAACGCGGGACATTTCGAGGGACTCTTTTCAGCGCGGGACAAATGGCGAAAATGCGGGACTTCTGGTCACCTTAGGGTTG
>NW_026942349.1:0-28001 GCF_024139115.2 Armigeres subalbatus
TTCGACAGCTCTTTCGTATGATAGTTTGCATGGTTTGCTCGTTTCGAGTCGAGGTGCGCAATGCCACCCAAGGCTGAGCACGGGGAAGTGAGTTTGCACATGTCGAGGTAAGAGTGTCGCAGCGGGTGGCAACTGCAGGCGCCACCACGAAACATGGCAGAAGAGTGAGCGCATTGTTAGTATGGATTGCGCATGCCGAGGTAGGAGGGTCGTAGCGTAGAACTGTTGGTACCTACCGCTATCGACATCTCGAGCAGGGTAGAAAAATTTCACAATCAATGCAGTGAAAAACATGGATCTCAGTATAATCTGCAGTCGCCTCTCAGCCGTGGTGAGTGCGAATGGGTGCAGCCAAAAAATCATTTCCAACACCGACCATTCAATTTCGCATTCAGCCACTCACAAGTCGCTCTGACAGGCTGCATTTAACGCGTGGTGATTCTTTTTTCTTCAATTTTCTGGGTTAAAATGTACATTTTACAGTGGTAAATTTCATCTTCGCGGAGAAGTGGGTGATGTGAGTTCTGTTGTTTACTTTTCTGCCGCTCCGGGAATGTGAGGTTCAAGATGAGTATATTCAAGTGGTGTATTCATCTTGGTGAGGTTGATTTCAAAGCAGGAAGAAAATAAAAAAATGATATAAAAAACATCACCTTCATCCAGTGCTGCCGTATATTTACAACCCCGAATTCTCGAGGCATGTTAGAGGATAGTAGAGTGGGCATCCAAGTCAGCATCGCGTGGTATGTCAGAAGTGAGAAGACATGGTGTGTCAGAACGTGTGTCAGGAATAGTGGCAGGGTGTGCTAGAGTGAGCACCCAAATAAGTCTCAGATTGGTGTGCTAGAGCGTGAATCAGGTGAATCAGTTGTGGCAATCCAGGAAATTTCCCGGTTTTCTAGTACAGCTTTCTTTATTCAGGTTTTTACGTCACCAAACGGGACGGATGACCTAAGACGCTGGCCCTGATATCCGGTAAGGAGATCTGCGGTGATGTTTCCATGCACTCCGCAGTGTCCCGGAACCCAAGCAAGGGTCGTGTTCGGGAGCATGGTCGCCAAGATACTTTGGATCCAGGGGTGCTTAGGCTCGTCGCTCTGGAGTGCGGAAATGACGCTGGCAGAGTCGGACAGGACGAGGATGGGTTTCCTTGATGGATAGGTGCGACAGGATTGCTACCTACAGTCAGACTTATGGGGGCAATATCCTAATAGCTATAGCTTGTATCTCCACGGCAAAAGTGTACATTACATCATCCACTAGGACATTTCCACATCACAGCACATGAGTTCATTGGAAAGTACTTCGGATATAAATCCAGAAATTCGTGTGGAAATTCCTCAAGATATGCCTCAGAAAATTCGAGAAAGGAATTCTAAGAATTAATTTAGAATTTCCTTAATGAATTCTTTCAGAATTTCCACCAAGAATTCCCTTGAAAATTCTTTCCGAAATTTCTTCAAAAGTTCCTTCATGAATTTCCTTTTACTTTAGGGATTGCTTCGGAAATTCCTTCACGGACTCTTTTGGGAAGTAATTCATTCGAAACTATTTTTAAGGATACTTTTGAAAATTCCTTTAAGAATTCCTTAGAAAATCCTTCAAGAAGTTCTATAAGAATACCTACAGACACTGTTTTAGGAATACATTCGGAACTCCATTTAGGAGGAAAATTTCGGAATTTGTTTAAGGATTTTTTTTTAGAAATTTGAGGAATTCTTCGGAAACTCTAGGAAGATAATTTTGGTATTCTTTCGAAATTTCCCTCTGGAATTTATTTAGAACTTTCTTCAGGACTTCTTTCAGAATTTCTAATAGGAATACCTTCGGACATTCCTCCGGATATTCCTTTAGCAACTCTTCCAGAAATTTCTGTAGACCTTCAAAAATCTCCTTTTTTATTACTTTAAGAATTCTTTCGGGAATCTCTTCAGAAATTCTATTGGAAAATCTTCGAAATACACGAAATCTTTTTTCGTGTATTCCTTTATTTTTTTAACCGTTGTTCGAGTGTTTTTTTAATTAAAAAAATAAGTTTGTTTGACTATTATCGGCTCTTTCAGTCTTATAAAGGATTGTACCCCGTTTGGTATAAAGTCTTTTGGCATAATGCCGTTTGGCATAATGTCGTTTGGCATAAAGTCGTTTGGCATAATGGTCGTTTGGCAGAACGGCCGTTTGGCATAATGGTCGTTTGGCATAAAATCATTTGGCATAATTATTATTTAAGCTGTTTAATGGATAAATAAGATTTGTTGAGCAATTCAGTTACGTGGTTTCTTTTATATGGGCAATACATGATAATTGGGAACGGAATTGTACGGCGTGACAAATTAGGAATAAATATGCTTCCTGTCAAAACGGGACCATTTGAAATGTTGACGCACCTACCGGCAAGATTGATCAGCATTAAATTAAATTGACATTGGATTTTTTTGATGTAAGGGCAAGCCAGAAAACTCCCTTCTATGTGCAAACGGTTTCTAAGGAAGAATCATATCTCCCCTTGCATTGAACCGAAAGAACCAAATGCTTGAATTGAAAGAAGGAGTCATATCCTCTCTGGCTTCTCCTGGACAAATGCATCTTTAAAAGAAGGGATCATTATTTCCTTTTCCTTAAGCCGAGCAAATACCTGAATTGAAGGAAGAAATCATATCATCTCTTGCCGTCTGCCGGGCAAATGCAACTTCTGAAAGAAGGGAAATATCTTCCCGTGTCTTAAACCAAGCAAATTCCTGAATTGAAAGAAGGAACCATTTCGACTCTATGACACTACCAATATATCCATTACCCATTAATGCCATTACCCCAAAGGCCACTACCACGAACGCCATTACCCCGAATGAGTGCCTACCCCGAATGCCATCACCCCGAGTGGGACACTACCCCGAATGAGCAAGTATCCCCAGTAGTCCTGATTTCAAGTTTACAGTTTATCTCAGGGAAACAAAATTAAACAATAGAAATTTATTTATAACTCATGTGAATGATTATTTCTTGTTGTATGACTAATTCAATAGCAGATCGACTCCAAAAACTCCCATTACATATCATGTGCTACCTTTGAAGACTGTTAAAGTTGATGTGAGAATTTCGATGCACGTTCCCATCCTCAATGCAGGGAGCTGGAGGAAATTTCAGCCCACGTCGACTGGGCTTGAGACGGCTCGCGAACATGTATTTAAACAGAATATAGGTGTAGAAAAATTTGCTTCTGAAATTTGCCGGCGATTAACCTTACTGTGACAAGAAGGGCATGACGACAAGTTTCGTTATACCTTGCAAACGCGATTATTTAAAGGAGGTGCTATCTCTTCTATTCGTCTCATACCGGGCAAACGCGTTTTATAATAGCAAGCATTTTCAACTCTGTTCGCTTTAAACAGAGCAAATGCGTTCATTAAAAGAAGGCATCATCTCTTGTGTTTGCCTTTAATCGAGCAAATGCGTTCATTAAAAGAAGGCATTAACAACTATGTTCGCCTCATATCGGGCAAATGCATTCATCTTAACAAGGCATTATTATCTCTGTTCGCATTAATCCGACAAAAGCGTTTATTTAAAGAAGGCATTACCAACTCCGTTCGCCTTATATCCGGCATATGTGTTCATCTAAAGAAGGCATTATCAACTCTGTTTGCCTTAAACCGGGCCAACGCATTCATTTAAAGAAGCTTCGTTAAAGTTAAAGAAGCTTATATTCGCTCTATACCGGGCAAATGCGCCATTTTACGATTCATCGGTATCTGTGGGTGTTAAAAATAGTAATAATAGAAAACTAATGGACTTTCGGGGTAACGGATCTCGGAGTCGGAGTCGGAGTCGGAGTAGTGTCCCATTCGAGGTAATGGCTTTCGGGGTACTGTCCCATTCGGGGTAGTGGCCTTCGGGTAATGGCATTCGGGGTACAGGGGTGGAGCCACCATTTCCTTTCTTGACTTCTGCCGGGCGAATGCATTTTCTGAATAAAGGGATCATATATTCCTTTGCCTTAAACCGAGCAAACGCCTGAATTGAATAAAGGAACTATGTCGTCTTTTAGCTTTTGCCGAGCAAATGCATCCTCTGAATGAAAGAATCTCATCTTCCCTTGCCTCTAATCGAGTAAATGCTTAAATTGAAATAAGGAAGCATATCATTTTTTGCCTTCTACTGGACCTTCTGCCATCCTCTGAAAAAAGGGATCATATCTTCCCTCGCATTAAACCGAGCAAATGCCTGATTTGGAAGAAGGAAGCATATCGTATTTTACCATCTGCCGGGCAAATGTATCCTTTGAAAAAATGGAACCATATCTTCTCTGATGTAACTGTCGGGAAGATGCATCCTTTGAAAGAAGCGATCATATCCTTCTTTGCCGTAAACCGAGCAAATGCCTCTATTAAACAAATGAATAAAATCTTCCCTTGCCTTCGCCAAGAAAATGTATCCTTTGGAAGAAGGCACTATATCTTCCATTTCCTAGAACTGAATATTGCATACATTGTGAATAGGAACCATACATATTCTCCCTTGTGTTATGCCTGACAAATGCATTATTTGAAAAAAGAAGCATATACTTTTTAGGAAAATATATTAAGCTCGTTTAGTGGAATGTATTAAACCGTCTAAGACGAATTAAGTACAGTCCATTTAATTCCACCAGTTAATTTCCGTTATCTTTGCAGATACGTATTTCGACCACAACTGTGTGGTCGTCTTCAGTGTCTTGTACTTGACTCGACTTGAGTCGAGTCAAGTACAAGACACTGAAGACGACCACACAGTTGTGGTCGAAATACGTATCTGCAAAGATAACGGAAATTAACTGGTGGAATTAAATGGACTGTACTTAATTCGTCTTAGACGGTTTACTTTTTAGGCTTATGAACGACAAAGAATGCTTTTAAAAAGATGAATATATGTCATGCAGAAATAACTTCATTTTCTTTTTTATTGCCTTTTTGTTGTGTAAAATTGGTTTTGCTCTTGAGCACTTACCTTTTGCAGTGATTTGATAGAATCTGAACTTTAATTCGAAAAAATCAATTTAAAACATCTCTCTTATAATGTTAAAGTGACAATCATTATAAATAATTGAAATACTATGCGTAAGATTCGAAATTGATGATTACACAACTATTATGCCAAACGGCCATTATGCTAAACGGCCATTATGCCAAACGGCCATTATGCCAAACGGCCATTATCCCAAACGGCCATTATGCCAAACGACCATTATGCCAAACGGCGTTATGCTAAACGACTTTATGCCAAATGACCTACCACCTTATAAAGCAGCTAGAACGTTATTGCATCTATTTTCCGACGTTTCGGTGTATATTTCACCTTCTTCAGGGATTTAGAGGATAAAAATAAAGTTTAATACTCAAATACCTTTAGAAATTTCTTCGAAAATTCCATTAGAAATTTTTCTAATGTCGAATTCTTTCCGGAACTATTCCTGCAGTAATTTTGTATGGTTTACTGAAGGAATTTTCTGAAGACTCCCTAGATGAAGTTCCAGAAGAATTTGTAAAAATATTACAAATGCCTTTTCGGAGAAATTTCTGAAGAAATCCCTGGATGAATGTCCAAATTAATTCCTGGTGGCTTTTCTGAAGTAGACCTGTGCGCCGCCACGCCACGCCGCCGCCGCCGGCACTTATTGACGTACGCCGACGCCGGTCAAGGTGTCGGCGGCGCGCCATACGCCGATTGGCTCCACGCCGCCGAATTTCGTATTTCACGCCGATGATTGGCCAACACGAAAATCACAGTATGTAGTGTGTTTGCATCTACCAAACCAATGCAACCTATCAGGCATTAATTAAATAGCTGTTATACCTTTAGCAGATTTGTTTTTCTGTCTGTCACTTTTACCGGCATTGGCGTGTTAAATGCGAGGTCATTCAAGAACTTCTTGGCAACAGACCTACAAATCAACGAGCGTAGTGATGAACTTCTAATCTCATATATAACTTCATGTGGAATAACCTCATTGTAGTCGCATTTGGTGGTTCATCATCTTTTTGAAGGTTTGAATGTTACATATCTTAATTGGTCTAGTGCTTATATTAGCGGCTACAATTTACCTTTGACTTGTTCGCCATTTTGACCAAAACATGGTTTAATTTCAAAACATTGAATGTTTAAGTAGCGGATGTTTATTATTATAAATATAATCATGAAAAATCAATATTAAAATACATTAATCGCTTTTATAATAAGAAATTTTACAGAAAAACATTCGCTGTACGCTCAATTTTGTCACATCTAATAGCAGTATTTTGAGATTATTTTCAAATAAATGAACTTTAGAGAAAAAATTTCAACCATTTTATGTGCGCATACATTGAAGGAAGGGATGAATATTGAAATGCATTAAAAACAACCGAGCCAACAATTAAATTTCCTTTGGAATTTTTGAATATATTCATCTAATCCTTGCTGTACGCTCAATTTTGAGAGTGACTGTAGAACGCATCGAGATGTGGAGAGTCGACTGTACTATATTTTGATAAACAATACCCTAATACATTTCTGGGTTTACTTGAAATATTTTCCGAAGGAAGTCTTGGAGAGAGTTCTGAAGGAATGAACCTGAAGAAATTGCTTAGAGTCTTGGGGAATTTCTGGATCTATCTTCGTAGTAATTTTTGGAGGATTTTCTGGAGGAATCCCTGGAGAAAATTCAGAAGGAATGTCAAAAAAAAATCTTGAAGGAATTTAAGAATGTCGGTAATTCCTTTGGAAATTATATCTGAAATATGAAAATTTATTCTAGAATTTTGGAAGGAAATGGCGGAGAAAATTCCGAAAAAAATACTAGAAGAATTTCCGAAATTTAATGGAAAAATGGAATACCGGAATGGAATATGAAATTACGGAATACCTGGAAAAGTTTCAGAGGAATTTAAAAAAAAATTCCGGAGGAATTTTTCAAAAGTATGTGAGTATGTACAATTATCCATCATTCTGGATTGAGTCTTGCTCTGTGTGCGGCTCCACCCAAAATTACAATCGAATTTAAATACCATTCTGCTTTCAATGCACTGCTGTATGAAGGGCAAAAAACGGAGGCAGCAGACCCGTAAGCAGAGACGCGAAGCCATCGGGATCTCCTTTCAACAGTGTAATCCAACAGACTAATAAATAGATTCGCAATCCTTTTTGAGCTTTTCGAGGGTTGGCTTCTTTGAGGAAGGTGCGTCAAATCCATTACAACTGTGGCGAAGTGTAACCATCTACATGAGTAGAAATGTTTATTTCCAATTCCAAAAAAAATTCAGATGGAATTGTCAACATCAATCTTAGAAGAATTTCCAGAAGAGTTCCATAATATAATTCCTGAGGTCCTAAGAAGTTCCGAAGCAATCCCTAAGGGAAATTTCAAAGCAAAAGCTGGTTTCATTTGTGGACGTTTCCCGATGGAATTCCTGACAGAATTTTTGAAGTTATAGTATAATGAGTTTCTTGATGTCTTACCGAATTAATTCCTGAATATATTTTCTAGGGAATTATTTAAGGTATTTACGAAAAAATCTGTAGAAATTTTCGAAGGAACTCCTGCAGTAAATTCCCAAGGAATTCTTGAGAATATCCGAATATCCGCAATCTCGATATTTGGGAGTTTTTCTTGGCATGTAGTCTTGTTTCTAGAGTCAAAACTGAGTTTGTTTCACTACTGTCCAGATTTTCGAAGAAATTCTTAGAGAAATATAGGAATTTCTATTTAAATTCCAATAGCTATTTGTTTGGGACATTAACTAAAAAATCCTTCATTTAAAATTCTGTTCGAAAATCTTTCCAGGTTCTCGTTTGGTTATTCCTTCAAGAATAGAGTCGAAGTTCCTTCAAGAATTTCTTCGAAAATCTCTTTAGAAAAGCCACAGGAATTAATTTGGACCATCATCCAAGGATTCCTTCAGATAACCTTCCGGAAAGGCCTTTCATTTATTTTTCAGAGACTCCTTTGGAACTTTCCCCAGAAAGTCCCTAAAAAAATTCATTCAGTAAACTATACAAAATTTCTGCAAGAATAACTCCGGAACGAATTATAATATGGAGAATTTTTTAACGGAATTTTCGAAGAAACTCCCGAGGGAATTTGAGTGTTAAACTTATTTTCAATTAAAAAAACACGTAAACAACGATTTAAAAAAATGAATGAATTTACAAACAAAATTTCCGAAGATTTTTTAAAAGAATTTCAGAAGGGATTCCCGAAAAAAATCTTAGATAAATTTAAAAAGAAATTTTCGGAGATCTACAAGAAAATCTGGAAAAGTTGCTAAAGGAATTTCAGGAGGAATGTCCGAACGAATTCCTTTAGGAAATGTGGAAATAATTCCTGGAGAAAGTTCTAAATAAAGTCCAGAGGGAAATTTCAAGAGAATACCAAAAAATATCTTCCTAGAAATTGTTGAGGAATTACTGGAAGAATTTTCACTAGAAATTCCAAAATCAAATTCCTGAAGGAATTTCTAAAAAAAATCCTAAATCAAATTCCGAAGGTTTTTTCTAAAATGTATTTCCGAATGTAGGAAAACAGTGTCCGTAGATATTTCTCTTGAAAGATTTTCCATGGGAATTTAGGAATTCTTAAAGGAATTTTCAAAGGAACTCCTGAAAAAGTTTCCGAATGAATTTTTAAAGAAATTCCCAAAAGACTCCGTAAAAGGATTTCCGAAGCAATCCCTAAAATAATTTCTAAGAAAATTCCTGAAGGAACTTTCGAAGAAATTTCGGAACGAATTTCCGAAGAAATACCCAAATAAATTTAAGGGAATTCTTAGAGGAAGTTCTGAAGAAATTCATTAGGGAAATTCATTTTTCGAATTTTCTGAGGATATCTTAAGGAATTTTCAAACGAATTTCTGGATTTGTATCCAAATTACTTTCCAAGGACTTATGTGCTGTGATACGCCAATATCTTAGTGGAGGATGTTATGTAAACTTTTGCTGTGGACATACAAGCTACACCTATTAGGATGTGCACCCCATCAGTCTGACTGTATGCTAGTAATTGTACAGAAAAATAATAAAAAGCATCATATGGCTTGCCGCGTGACATTTTTTTCTCAGCTAAAAATTCTTCACGCCGAATCACGCCGCCGCCGCCGCCGCCGAACATTGCTTGCGGCGTGACGCCGCCGACGCCGCCGCCGCCGGTGTAAAAATGGCCTTACGCCGCCGCCGTTCACAAATACTTCGGCGCACAGGTCTATTCTGAAGAGATTTTTGAAGAAATTATTGGAGGAATTGTCGACTCAATTGTTGAAGGAATAACCGAAAAAGAACCTGAAAAGATTTTCGAACAGGATTTTTAAAAGAGTTTCTGAAGGAATATTCGAAAGAATTCTTAAAGTAATTTACGAAGGAATTTTAAATGGATTTTCCAAACAGCTATTGAAATTTACATAGAAATTTTTATTTTCTCCAGGAATTTCTTTAAAAAATCCGGACAGTAGTAAAACAAACTCAGTTTTGACTCTAGAAGCAAAACTACATGCCAAGAAAAACTCCCAAAATATCGTGATTGCGGATATTCGAATATTCTCAAGAATTCCTTGGGAACTTACTGCAGGAGCTCCTTCGAAAATTTCTACAGATTTTTTTTGTAAATACCTTAAATAATTCTTTAGGAAATACATTCAGGAATTTATTCGGTAAGTCATCAAGAAACTCATTCTAGTATACCTTTAAAATTCTGTCAGTAATTCGATCAAATTTTTCTGGAGATTCTTCAAAAACTCTCCTAATATTAATTCTGACAATTTCATCACGAATTCCTTCAGAAATTCTTTTTGGAATAATTTAAAAAATTTCTACCCATGTAGATGGGTACACTTCCCCACAGTTGTAATGGATTTGACGCGCGCTTCTTAAAAAAGCCATCTCTTGAAAAGCTCAAAAAAGATTGCGAATCTATCTATTGATCTGTTGGGTTACACTGTTGAAAGGAGATTCTCTCTATTCCGCGGGCTTCGCGCAAGTGTCTCAGCTTACGGGCCCACCACCTCCGTTTTTTGCCCTTCACACAGCAGTGCATTGAAAACAGATTGGTAATTAAATTCGACTGTAATATTGGATGGAGCCGTATGTAGAGCAAGACTCAAGTCAGGATGATGGATAAATACATGCATACATACACACCAACTTTAAAAAAATTGTACAAAATTCCTTCGAACATTATTTTAAGAATTCCACTGGAATTTTTCCAGGTAGGACATTCCATTCCCTCGGAAATCCATCTAGTAGTTCTTCAGGAATTTCCTCCGCCATTTCCTTCCAAAATTCTAGGACGAATTTTCAGATATCTCTGTACGAATTCCAAGAGAGATTCTCAAAAGAACTCCTAAAGAATAACCTATATGCTTAAATTTGTTAAAGATTTTTTTTTGGACGTTCCTCTAAGAATTCCTTCGGAATTTTCCCTAGGAATTCCTTCAGAAAATCTTCCAGACGGAGATAAATTCAGATTCCGCAAGATTCTAAGAATTTTCTTCATGTATTCCTTCAGAACTTTCTTCGGATATTATTTCAGGAAAACCAAGAAATTTCTTTGGGAATTGTTATTTTTAGAACAATTCTCGCTATTTAAGTACACGGAGAGTGAAGAAAATGTCCAAATTGGTGGGTCACGTAGCCCATCGTGCTCCAGCTTCAGAAGCCAAGTTACCATTATTGCAATCTGTAGCCAAGAAGATCTTGGATGCGGGTAAAAGTGACAGAAATAAAAGCAAACAAATCTGTTAAAGGTATAATAGCTATTTCATTGATGTCTGATAGCCTTGGTCTTGGTTCGGCAGATGCAAACGCATTGCATACTGTGATTTTTGTGTTGGCCAATCATCGGCGTGAAGTACGAAATTCGGCGGCGTGGAGCCACCCGGCGTATGGCGCGCCGCCGACACCTTGACCGGCGTCGGCGTACGTCAATAAGTGTCGGCGGCGCACAGGTCTACATTGGAGCGCTTGCCGCATAACCACGTAATGTTCTGTCTGTATCGATTTCAATGGACTCAAAATCGACTGAACCTATTTCAAAATCCAATTTCAGGCTTCGCCAGTCATTGCCTCCAATAACGTTGTCTGCCCCCGAATCGATGAGAAATCTAATTGGACTAGAAGTTCCTAAGCGACATTCAACCAGTACATCCTCGAGCGAAGGCGCATTTAACTCTTCTTGGGTTTCAGACTTTGCTTCTACCGGTTGCGGTACTTCGAATTCTTGGACTGTGTTGACCCGACTTGATTTACATACCACGGCGAAGTGGCCATATTTACCACATGTATGGCACTTAAGTCTGAGTGGCGGACAGGGTCGATTGCGGTGCATCCATTTGTTGCATCTGGAACAAAGATCACGAGTGTCACTACCGCGATTCTGTCTTGCCCGGAACTGTTTGTTCCGAGACACATTTGATTTACCTTTACGATCGCGTTTCAATGCAACCCTTAACAAGCGACTACGAACTTGATAAACCGTGTTATGTTCCATACTCGTTGATGGTGCTGCCTCCAACTGGAAGACTTCGTACCGAGCTGCCGCTTACACAATATAGCTGGTTTCGTAGCCAAATGTTCTGGCGGTTCTGGCCAGCTGCCAATTGATCATTCCCTTGAGGAGCGAACAAAACGTTTTTGGTCACTGGAACTGTATCGGCACATTCGGACCTTTTCCATGAGCCTAGCATGGAAGCTCAGTATGGACTCCTATTTACCTTGTTGCATGCACGAAAATGTTTCGTGTTCCGCAGTGGTATCCATCATGGACTGCAGATGACTCTCAATATTTTTGACAAAAGCTGTGTAGCACTCCCCGTCGTTGAGATTCGGTCGAAGCTTCGGTGCTCGCACAATTCCTTGCAATTGATCACCCATAGATAGGACATGCAACTGTGACCTGCAATTTAAAAATTCTCAATATATTTACACCACCCTTCCCTCATCTTGTTGCTTGTAAGTTCTAAGGAAACTGTTCCATTTGGTCCCACCTTATGCCGCTACCAGGGGTTTGTAACATAATCGAAATTTTACTAATAATATTAGTAGAGAAGCTTGTAACTTGTATTTTTCTGTTGCATAATGAATCTACAAGTATCAATTTACAAGCCTAATATTACAAATAAAGCACACTAATAATATTAGCAGAATTTACAAGTAACTGTTGCATAAAGAAAATACAAGTACAAATTATTAGCGTTGGCTTGTAGTTTCATTTACAAGTATGAATGGTGCTGTAATTTAATTTAAAAGTAGCTTTTATTTTATTATTTCAGCTGTGCAAATTAAATATACATCGTTTGTTTGTTTTAACAACTTAATAGAGAAAGAAATTATTATTCAAATTGCTTGAAATTACCATACAGTGTAATACTATTCACTAAGAATAAATTTCTTGTTCCAATACAAACCTGAGAATTAAGAATAACATAAAGAATTCAAATGGTGGGGCGCTAACTAATTAAAAGTGGGTTGTTTTCGTTCAAAACCGTACTATGCACCAATAACCCAATTTTACCTTACCTTAATCCACGTTAAAACATATTGCATTATATATTAGAAAAGTTTTATAACTTTTTACCTAAAGTTGACTTTATTCAACTCAAAAATGTGACTTGTTGTACTGAACAATCTCGGGTGGGGCCATGCATCTTGCCCTATTTTTGACAACAATTATAGAAAGGAAAGGAAAAATTACTTAAATTTTTCCTTACTTGTCAGTAAGTATTTTGTTCATAAATTTTGCAATGAATTATCTTTCAAGAAATCGCCTAAATTTTATTTATTATTATATAATTTCAACAATTTTAATTATTGGACTAAAAACCAAATCCAAACCCGCATAAGTTCCCCAAAACACGTAAATTGAAACCCGCAAGTACAAATCGCAATATATAAAACCTATGTCAATCCCAAAGTCCGCGTATAAAAACCACGTAAAAAATCACTCCAGTTTGCATTACTTTTTCTATGTAAAAAATGCCAATACCACAAAACCGGATTGAATCGCGGAATCAATAAATTAAAGAGAGAAGGATAATAAATTCGTCTTCCGTGTATACCTATCGCAGTATCACAGGTTTGTGCCTGCAGAAAAACGTAAACAAATCATTTATCGCCGCATTGACAGTGAACTGTCGGGTGAATTTTGACAGGTATGTGAACCTGACGGACTTGTCATTTCAACCTTACTAAGGGTCTGTCTCATTTGGAGAATTAAACTTAAAAGTGACAGTTCGAAAATTAAAAAATCACCCCGTTATAAGAATGGCTGGTGCTACCCAGCAATTCCAATAGGACATCGATGGAAAATGATTCGATATCTGTCAAAAGAAATCTTGCTCTGCGAGCAGGGTTATTTGATAATTATTGAAATGTCACTTTTAAGTTTAATTTCAGTTTAATTATCCAATTGAGACAGACCCTAGTAATACAAGTACTAATATTATTAGTTGGAGAATCACTTTTATGCAACAAAAATTACAAGTACTTGTAATTTTTTGACTTGTAACTTGTAGCTAATATTATTAGTCTGATTATGCTACAGGGCCCAGAAGGATGTTGCGAAGGGACTCCAACTGTATTCCCCATCTTCTTCACTGTGTTCCTAATTTTTGTTCCTTGATGCAGTGTTGTCCTACACTCAGGGCAAAAAAATCTGCTCTTTGATTTTACTCCATCTAAACGATTTTATAGTCTCACCTAAGTAAGTTCAACTAATAGAAGGATATTTGAATTTTCTAAATGTCATGGCAAACTGTCAAAAAATGCACTCCAGAGCCACAGGAGCGCGCGCGCTGAAAATACACTGGAGTGTTTTCACTGGATTCACTGATTCGCCGTCAATGTCCAATGTCTCAGTCCATTGCATACCTTGATTGAACTAGATTATTTACTATACACTAGTCTATACCTTCATCTCTTATTCTATCGTTACAATGTATTGTATCTTGCAACAAAATGACAACTTTCGTGATCATTTTTCAAGGCTCTCATAGATGTGAAAAATTTATGCGGAATACAAATAACACGTGCTATCAAAGCATTCATAGCCGAAATCCACCACGTGGTGGCCGAATTTTCAAAAATATTAAAGTTGCTTTTTTTCTGGAGGTATGGTTTCCTTCCTCAGTCCCTTCAATACATACATTTGAGCTTTCTACATCTCGATAACCTCTATATGGTCGGGGTTCTGCCAAATCGCACCAAGCACCAACAAAAAATTACCCATTTTTCTACCCAAGCTTTCGTTTAGCATATTTAATTGATCAAACATCGAATTGGATATCCCTCAACCACATAACTGAGGATATCCTACAACAAATGTGTGTATGAATTGATATGAAATGATTTCCGTTTTCCGTATACGAATAAAATATCACAAGCCAGTCAAAAAGCCGCTTGGTGCGTTTTGGCAGAACCCCGACCATATATCTCTCTATCTCGATGTGTTCTAATCTGGGATCTAATCATATTTTGTTCAGGATTCATTCTCCTTATGTCGATATGTTCAAATTTTTAAGCTACTAGACCATCTATGGCCAATAACAAAAACATCAACGACAGCAAACGACATTTGTTTTGTTATGGTTTTTCATAGCAACGAGCTTTTTGGATCTAGTTCCCATTTCAATTTTCCTTACATTCCTAGATCTCTCTCTATCTCGATGGTCCCTTCAATATCGAGATGTGGAGAGGCGACTGTATATCATTGTAAGAAAATAGATATTCTTGGGTAACAGATTGTCATTACCCAATATTCGGTTCCGTTTTTCAAAAAGTACATAATACGGTTCAATCGATTAGGATAATAATGTTTAAGCATGTATAGCATGAACCGTAGACAATTTCTAAGTGGAGCGGTGCTTCCACCACGTGCTCTACCGCTACATATCTCGATAATGCTATTTTGCTCGTCAGTTGGCAATGCTCGCCAAATAATTCCACTTGATTACCCTCAATTTAATGAACTAGCTGCGAGCGATGAGTCATGGTCGAAGTTTTCGAGAACCGTTCTTATTTTTCTCATTAGATTAACAAAAACAACAATGCAGTGTAGGGGTTCGGGGCTTACCGTGGAGGACAGGCGCAGAGCGGTTGCGTATAGTTCAGCCGGACGTAGACAGCGTTGCAGACCTGTTGAGCCGATGAGCAGAACGAGAAGAATAGAGCACGTTAGCAAACAAAGTTAATTATTTTCGGGTGTAGCTTATAGGTTGGATAATTCAACGCGAGGGGCGGTGAAGATGAGCGAACCGTTAACTGATGATTATCTCCCGAAAAGCCGGTGTAATTTTCGTGTCAAATTAACAAAACCCGCACGGCGAAATGTAGAACAATTTGCAGATCGACCGATTTTGGTATTTTTTCTATGCGTTCGTTCAGAGAGCTGCCGTACAGAATTTACGCCCCTCGAACTCGACGGGGGAATAAATCCAAATGAATTGTTTTCGTCGTTTTCGTTTCGATTTACGAATCGCGCGCGTTCCCGTTTCCTAGATCTATGGTGTTGGTAGGTACCCCCTAGCCCAGTTTCCAAATCCCAAAAGGTGCAATTTTCACTCGATTAAGAAGAAAAAACACCAAACCATCGTTTTCTTGGCGTAGGTCATGATGTGGCCCAGTTTCCGCAATTGATCAACGACTATTTCGCTTGAGTTGGGAGTCCGATCTAAGCTGCCGTTGCTCGGGTGGAGGTTCGCCTTTTTAATTTGCCACGGTCAGAAGATTCCCTTGTTTAGTCCATTGCTACCGACAGTCGTACCGCCCGAAACGAAACCTTCTGGTTGGATTGGATCTCAGATGACGACGGAGCCTCTTTAATTATACCGCGGAGTTTTAATTTTTCGCTCGTTTATAATTTCAGGGTAGGACGCGTGGCTGCACCTTCGATTTCGGGTGTAAATTGTAACCTCTGACGGATCCGGCTAGGGTGAAAATTCGCGAAGCCATGTTATTATTTCGAGATGATTGTTTTTCATTTTTTCGAAAAGGTTGTACTCACCTGCTGAATCGCACACTCCGGGAGGAAGTAGATGTGCTGATTATGGGGGTAGTAGTGGTACTTGGTCGGGGCCAAGCCAACCTGCAACACAGAAGAGGCAAGATGAAAAACAATTAGAAAATGCTGAACAGTCTGTAATTAGCTGCTGGTTGTGCTTAGAAGATTAATAGTATTATGCGCGGCGATGAAATGTTATAATGGTCTTTATTCTCTGGTCATTGTACTTTGCAGATATTTGAGTGATGTTTACATCCGGATCGTTTAGTAGAGTTTGTGTTTTTTTCTTTTTCGTACACTATGAATCTAGTTTTTATGCAAATTTTGATAGGTTTTTATACAGAATTATTGTAAGAAAACCTAACAACAGCTAGTTGGGTGTAGACATTTTCACAATAATGGAGGAAATCTAAGACGTTGAACTTGAACATCTCTGATTTGAATGAGATAATAAACAAAATAGCGTCTGATGCCAATCTGCTAAAAGTTATTATGATTTATTCTATTCAGTGAGTGTTCTGCAGAGGCCCTCCTTAGTCGTGCGGTAAGACACGCAGCTACAAAGCAAGACCATGCTGAGGGTGGCTGGGTTCGATTCCCTGTGCCGGTCTAGACAATTTTCGGATTGAAAATTGTTTCGACTTCCCTGGGCATAAAAGTATCATCGTGTTAGCCTCATGATATACGAATGTAAAAATGGTAACTTGGCTTAGAAACCTCGAAGTTAATAACTGTGGAAGTGCTTAATGAACACTAAGCTGCGAGGCGGCTCTGTCCCAGTGTGGGGATGTAATGTCAATAAGAAGAAGATGTGTTCCGCAGTATTAAAATACTAATCACTAACAATTAGCTCCGTAAAACGGTAGATAAAACGAATATTTGTCCAACGACTTAGAGACCAGTCTGAAACTAGCCTGTGCGAACATTTCAGGTTTTTTTTGCCAAATACAAAGGTGTTAAACGGAAGTTCATGATAGTGTTCAAATAATGTATTCTTTGCGTTGCGTTATAAATTAAATAGTTTAATGGACATGACATCAATTTTCCAAATGCAAGTTCATCTACCGCCTAATGGTTTGAATAGCTATGCAATGTGGTTTGATAACATGGAATCTAATAGTTCTCTGCAGCAACATGATTTATTCGCAAGAATGATCATGTGTAGTAAATTAGACTTAAAATTTGGTACATATTTAACATAATGAAGCCACATAGTTATAGTAGATCGAGGATATGTTCTGATAGATTTAAACTGATGATGAACATTTTTCGGAAGGACGGAAAAACGAAGCGGTAGTACTACTTCCGAGAAAGGGATCTTTGACTTATACCAGGAAAACGCATACATCGAAAAGAAGAATCTTGATTCCTCTTGCTTGATTCCGGACAAACACCTACTTTGAAGAATGGATAAAAAAACATGGTGAACAAGTTTACTTTTCTAGTTTAGTTTAGTTTAGCTTAGTTTAGACTGATTGTACATATCAATGGTTGCTACTCCGTGATTGATCGGAAGTGGTGGAACTGGTGCAATTCCATTTCGATCCAAGTGAATAGTGATTGAGATTTACCATCTATTCTCGAAGTGCACGTTTCCGCTGCTCGCAAATGTTGACCAATAACAGCGCCGGCCAAGTCCTTACAGACAGTTGGGAAAGGGAGGGAATGTTGGTGTGTGGTTATTGTTCCTACTAGTTGCATCTCCACAATTACCACGGGAAGGAAGTTGTGTTAGTTGGGAGGGGTTATCAGTAACATAGATCGGGATTCACCATGGAAAGTGATGTGATCTATGTAACTTCTATAAAACTGTATTAGTATTTACTTATCTTGTTTAATTGTTCATCCCTCGCGAGGATAAACAATCAATCGATCAAAGTGGGCGATTGTTTAATTTGATTTTGGATTAAGCGCCCGCGTCATCTTTTCTTTAACGTAAGGAAAGTAGGAAAGAATGTCTAGCTGTCAATCAGTAACCTTTATTTTAACTCAATTTGAGCTTTTAAATAAGAATGCACAGCCAGACATATTTTATTAATTTACGTTTTTTTTACATATCATTTATATTTTAGTTTTTCAACTATTGATTACTGTTATGGATTTCCGAACCACTTGAAAGGAGGCTTCCAAGCCTCTTGAAAGGAGGCTTACGATCTTCTTGGATTGCGGCTTTCGAGCCACTTAAAAGGAAGCTTTCGAGCCTCTTAAAAGAAAAATTCCGAGCCTTTTAAAAAAAGGCTTCCAAGACACTTCAAAGGGAGGCTTCCAAACCACTAGAAAAGAGGTCTACAAGCCTCTTGAAAAGAGGCTTACGAACCTTTTTTTTAAATGAGGCCTCCGAGCCTTTTTAAAGAAGCCCTCCGATCCTTTTAAAAAGAGCCCTCCAAGCCTTTTCAAAGAAGGGCCATCTGGGAAGGAAGGGAAAGAAGGCCATCTGGGCCTCTTAAAAGATAGCTATCGGTCTTTACGGAAGAACTTCTTAAAAGGAGACTTCCGACCATCTTGAAAGGAGTCCTCCGAGCCTCTTTAAAAAAGTTCACCGAGCTGCTTAAAGAGGCAATTAGACCGAGAATTAGACTAATTTGTTAATAACTATTTTCACTAGATTTTTTTTCTATATAAACATGTAGCCCTTAAAGGATCCTAAAACTTGCTTTAAATTTGAAATTTGCGACGCGAGAGTCCAATTAGTGTTAAATGGCATTAATGTCATAACATTCCACAATATCATTCTTATTCCTCACACTTTGTATTAAGAACACTGATCTGTTTTACATAGTTCTAGTTTTTCATAGTTCTTCATGTTAATAATAAAATCGAATAAAAAATAATTGCAGAAAGAGTTACTAGCAAATTGGTAATAGCAATCCCATGACGTTTTTTGACTTTTTCATAACTGATTTTGTCTTTTTGATCTTTTGTCCCACAGCATTTCATCCACTGTGCACGTTGTGGAGGGCAGGATTCAATAGACCTCACCTAACAAGCATTGGAGGTGGCTAAAGCGCGTATATGACCAAAAATAGCCTTTTTCGACTTAAAAACTAGCTTGAGGTTCCCTTAAACACACGTGTCGCAACAATTTCGAAGCGAATCTGTCGCCATTGGTATAGAAACGTAAATGGAATATTGCCTGAATCGACCCAACGATAGAATCGCGACGCCATCGCAGCGATGATCTTTAGATTTGGGGGAACCTTTATTCAACCAACATTGTTTATTGGGCGATTTACTGATCGCCTTGCATATTATGTACAAGGCAATGTCTTTAAATGAAAAAATACACAATTATCAAAACTTTATCACTAATTTTTGATAAAAATTGAAATTCATCCGCCATTACACATTTTTGTCTGAGGTACCCCCTGAGTCCGGTGAAGGTACCCCCAGGGGTACATGTACCCCAGGTTGAGAACCGCTGACGTAGAATATCGAGGTTTCAAAAAGTCGATGTAAGACTTAGTCGAGTCAAGTACGAGATACTGTAAGACAAGTTACTTGAAGTTCCTGTGATGTTACAGTCAAGAGGTGGAATTAAATGGAAGAATACTATTTATATCCATATCTCGTCTTATGACATGTGAGGATATTGCAGTAAAAAGTTCTAAATAATATTGTTATCCATATGTTTGATATTACATTACATCAATTGATAATATTAACTTACTGATAATCCGTTAGGAAGTCCAAAAGAGTTTGGTTTAAAGGGCGGCACATGAGAAATAATTCCTTTCGGAAACCCAAAGAGCGAAACGGCGTCTTTTGGATTGACAAACGGAGAACATTTGGTCTTTCGAACCTTTTTTGGGCTTCCGAACGGAACTCGTTTTGGGCTTTCGAACTAACAACTTTTGCGCGAACAAACCCTTTTGGCTTCCGAATGGAATCTTTTTAGGCTTCGGAATGAGGATATAAATTTGGTTTCCGTTGTACAGAAACAGAAAAAATACTCCATTCAGAATCCCAGATGTAGATGAATCCCAAAAGTATTTCTTTCGAAAATATAAAAAAGACTACGTTTGAAAGTAAAGTTCAAAATAATTTCGTCCAGAAGCGAATAATTTCGTTCATAGATATAAAAGAACTCCTTTCAGAATACCAAATAATTTCGTTCGCCAACCCAGAGAAAGGACTTGTTTTGAATTTACGAATCTAGAGTTTTTGGTTGTTTGGACGGAGCTTTTATTGGCTCTTCTGAGATTTCAAATCAATTTCTTATGCGCTTCCGAACAAAAACCTTTTAGGACTTCGGTAGTAAATCCCATAAGAATTCTAATCGGAATCCCTTGTCCAGAAGCAGAAAAAGATTCCATTCAGAAGCCCAAAATAAATCCATTCGGAAGCCAAATCAATCCGTTCGAAAGCCCAAAAGAATTCCATAAGGATGCTCAAAAGACATCCGTTCATACCTATTTCCGCAAAAAATTATGCGAATTTTCAAACGTAATCCTTCTGGGTTTACTAACATAATTTCTTCGAGCTATTCAATTGGAAAGCCCAAAGCTCTTCTTGTAAGCCTAAAGTTTTCGAAAACAACAAATGTCTGTAAAAGTCTGTAACTTCCATCAAAAATCTGTATAATGTCTGTAATCTGTATGATTTCTGTATGCAAGACCAAATGAGACATGACTGTATAATGTGCATAAAAGTAGAAGTGTATTAAAGCAAAAACATAACTAAAGTAAACAACAAAAACACAGTAAAAAAACAGTAAACAGAAAAACATAACAGATACACTGCCAATAATATCTATATAAGATATATGTGTCGCCGTTATAAATTTTTGCAATAGCTCCACCCTAATATAATCGATATAGAACCACACATAGCTTAACTTTAGCTTAGCTTAGCTTAGACTGACTGTACATATCAATGGTTGCTATTCCGTGATTGATCAGAACTGGTGCAAATTGCACTACGATCCAAGTGAATAGTGGTTGGGATTTACCAACTATTCTCGAAGTGCACGTTTCAGCAGCTCGAAAATGTTGATCAATAACGGCGCCGGCCAAGTCCTTACAGTCAGTTCGGAAAGGAAGGGAATGTTAGTGTGTGGTAATTGTTGCTACTAGAGACCGAGAATACCTCTGCATCTCCGCAATTACCACGGGAAGGAAGTAGTGTTAGTTGGGTGGGGTAATCAGTAACATAGATCGGGATTCATCATGGAAAGTGGTGTGAACTATGCAACGTACACAGCAGTTTTAGCATTTCCTTAATTTGTTCAATTCAATTGTTCATTCTTCGCGAGAATAAACAATCAATCGCTCAAAGTGAGCGATTGTTCATTTGAATTTCGGATTAGGCGCCCGCGTCATCATTTCTTTATCGTAAGAAAGAAAAAAGGAACGGAATAAAAATTGAAAATAATTGATAGTAATCGGAAAGCTAATGTCATTCAGCAACCCTTATTTTATCTTTATTTGAGGTTAAATAAGAATGTAAATTTACGTTCATTTTACATGCCGTTTATTTTGCATTACTTTCGCGCGTGTGTGTTTCGCTCACCGTGACCAGTATACCGTAATCAGGATCTCACTGGTATTAATCCTGATGTGCCGGTTGGCACTCGTGTTGAGCTTGTGCGCTTTGAGCGGCACACGGTCGCTTCCCAGTGTACATAAAATCGCACATGGTGCAATACAAGATGCTAAATTGGAGACGATATACATACATTGTGTGAAGAAATACCCCTATTGCCTGCACTTCAGCATCCTACACGACACCATATACGTTCATGTGTTGGGTTTGATAGAGCCTGCTTATAGACACATGCAGCTTTTTGTAGAGCTTTAACAGAGCCCACTGTCAAACCCCACCACATCCTAGGCAGGCCCCTAACTCGCAGTGGCCATGGGGAGGGATCGTCAAGCCCTTGGACATAGTCCCTGCTGCCCCTTATAATCGATATAGAACCACACATAAATTAAATAATTGCTAATTCGAGACGACATATAAAGTTTATTTGGATATATATTGTATTAATAGTTCGCGTGGAGCATGGTTATGTGTGGGCTGATATACATCATAAGTTAAATCTATGGATATTTGCCAATAAATATGTGTGGATTTTTAGTAGTGTAGTTTTTCAATCGCTGAATGTGTAGCAAGGACTAGCATAAACTGTTACACTTGTTGTTATTTAACTTGTTCGTTAAAAGAAAGATAAGAAAAAGTGACAAAATGGACTAATAACAAAGGGACAATTGTTAATGAATTCTTATCTGAGATTTGCCCTTTGAGAACGTCCATAAATTACAAAACGCCCAACATTGTAGGGAGGGTTGTGAGAAATAACTATAAAAAAAAGCTCAGATGCTACATACAAAAAGTTTCACATATGGAGGTGAAGGGGTTGTGTGATTTTCAAAAGCGTTTCAAGCTATTTTCGGAATGCAGGAAATCTCGAAACCCTTTAATTCCCGGCATTTGATATTTGCAATAGGTGTCCATAAGCTTTACCCACACTTCTGTGTAAGGTTTATATGTGATTGAAAGCTATTTTGTTTCAAAGTTAAAGTGCACATTATTTCTTAATGGCGTTGAATTTTTGGAGAAGCTGCTTGTTTAAGGTTATCGGCACCAAAACACAAACAAGCGACAAAAGCCTTAATCGTGATTGAGCACAATCATACTGAAGTAATTTGGTGGAATTTCTGGGTTATGTACCGTTCCTAATATGACGAGATCATGTGTATGAATTACTTACCGTGATGTACGACATGATAAGTCATAAATCTAAACGTCTGAATTGTCTGCTTGTTTCAGCACATAGAAACATATACATCCTGGAAAAACTCTGATCCGCGAGGCGACAATTCATTTTGAAAACCTGCTCAAGTCCATTACTAGCCCAACATATTACCAGATTTGCTGCAAGCCGCTGTTTTTTGAGCTTTTGGTAATCATAAGTTTCAAATAAGGTATCTTCCATCCAACATTCAGCATCGATCACCTAGTATTGAGTATATTCCTTTAATAACTTTTCTTTTATACCAAAATGACTTTCATTCATAGACTGCGTTAATTTCACAAATATCAAAACTGACAAACACTACTTCGACGAATTATACTTTTTAAAAAATTAGAATTAGATTTTTTATAGAACGATGACATTTTTACGTCCGTCTACAAGCATAGCACACTTCGATCCCCATGGTGAACAAGTTTACTTTTATATTGTCTGTTTCCTTGGTAACAAAACGCGCCGACCATTTTTTACGCACTATCAAAATCGTCGCCAACATCTTTATTCTAAAATTATGTTGGTTTTATTAGAAAATAATGTCAATCTGCATTAAAAACAGGGCTCAATTTTGGGAAATAATGTGATTATTTAGTATATAAAATTTTGTTCACAGTTGATTTGACAGATCTTATGGCCATTTCTGCTGGCGACGATTTTGGCGTCAATTTGTTTTGCGACGATTTCAAATCGTCGCGGCCGATAAGGTGGGAAATTGATAATATTAATCAAAATAAAACACTTTTCATTTGCAAAGTACAAGATATTCAGTGAAACAATATTCTTTTTTTTTGTGTATCAACTATTGCATTAACCCGGCAAACGCATCCCTAAGGATGATTTAATATGCCTTGCAACGAAATGACAACTTTCGTGATCATTTTCCAAGGCTCTCATAGACTTGAAAAATAGATCATATTATCAATTTATCATTCATCATATCAATAGATCATTCATCAATTTCATTGTTGATTCATTCATTGTTGAGTCGAATTATATTCGTAGCTCTTAATAACTGATGAGTGGTTGAACGGCCACGAAAACCAAATTTCTCATCAGCAAAAATAGAATTGTTATTAATATGAACCATCATTCTATTTAAAATATTTTTTCAAACAGTTTGCTCATTAAAGAAAGCGGGGCTTTCATATTTTTAAATTTTCTAGTAATAGATCTCACTTCCAAATTAGTTCCTAACGAAGGGTCAAACTCATGCTCTTGATTGAGAATGTCTTCGAAGCACCGTGTAACCTTAGATTTGTCGAAATCGAATCGTTCAGGGACTTGGTTGATCGGATTGATCGCATGTTCTGCACTCCACGACGTTTTGGAGACACAACACACACATTTACACACGTTTACAAACCAAAACAATACAGTCGATGTTCTATGACTCGATATCGACTCATGGGAGCAAATTGAAATCAAAAAGAGGTCCTGAGGGTCATTACCCGAAATGCTTATTGCTTCCACTTTAGTAGTAAATATCATAGGATTAAAACAAATATACATGACTACGATTTGCTGAGCAAACCGATTCGTTTTGTCAAATCAATGATCAATATGGCGTAGTAACTATTGTATCTACAAACTAATGTCAATTACCTAGATTTCCTCAAATTAGTAAAGAGAAAATAAATCTCGAGGGATAACAACATGCTAGGGCAAATGATCCGATAGTCGTGGGTGTTCCAATAGTTGCGGTAGTGCAGTATGCGGAAAATCTAAGAATCAAACGCAGCAACCCACCACGTCCAATAATAAATTGATATGTCAGAATACAAACAGAGTGAAAACAGCATTGATTATCTTCAAAAACTAGTAAATATCTTCAAAATACCTTATTAAATTTTCGCCTTTGCTCCAATAGTTGTGGTAGTGTTCCTATAGTTGCGAGTCCCGTAAGAAAACAATGGGATTCGCAACCATAGGAACACGAATTAAGAAATACCGCAACTATTGGAGCAGTGTACCAATAATTGGAGTTGTCATTTTAGGGCGGAAAACATGGAATGCATGGGACGGAAGCATATTTACATAAAAATAGATGGGGAAAACTATCGAATATATATCCAAGGTAAGCGGAATAAGTATTGGAATAATTCTGGGAAAATTAATAGTGTTGGAACGTGCTTAGTTCCTCCACTATTGGATCATTTACCCTACATAGCAATCGCTTCACTTTCTCTAAACAAATAATCCAAAAGCTTACATACGGCTTGTCAGATTTTTTTTTATAGCCTACTACGGCCATAGTTAATATTAATCACATTACAAACAAGAAATCATTGCTTTATTTAATCGCCTTAGGTGTGAAATGCTTCCAATCAGTAGGCGGGATAACACAAATGAAATAAAACAAACCGACAAAACTCTGATGATGGACGATCGATCGACTTGTTCGAGTCAGTTAGTGGCGGCAAATACCTTCTTCCGTCAAACCGTCAAATCCGTTCAAACTGGATTGGTATAGTAGCGGCTCCGGCTGCGGTAACCGATTGATGGCCTGCTTTTCAGCGCGCGTGCCGTCCAGTTGTACGCGCTTCCATCAATGGACGAAAACTTGATTGATGGATTGATTGCTGCCCCGCTGAGGAAGCGCTACTGGCTACCGCGCGTAGTGGTGGCCGTGAATTTGAACTGCTCCAGCTTCACGGGCAGACACGGGGCGAACTCGGTGGCTGAATATTCTGCTGTTTAGCATGGTTAGCACATGGTGGCTGTGATAATTAATTAATAAGCGGTGTTAAACATAGATATTAGAAATGTGGATCCTGTGGAGCGGGAGACGCTGGCAGGTGTAAAAGACAGGCGTCGTGCCATTCATGGTTGCCTCACGTGGACGGATGAATCGATCATTTGGGAAATGAGCTATTAGTTTGATGCGTTCCTTTCACTCTTTCTTGGTTTTAGCCTGATTAGGTTACGCGAAGGATGATTAAGATGATAATTAGTGTTGTGACAGACATGGTTTGTTTTTATAATTGGAAAACTAAACTCAGAAAATGTGAACTTTTATTAACTCCATTGAAGAGTTCAAGTAAATAATAATAGAATTGCCGTTATAAGAGATATTCAAAAATCAAAAAAAAGCCGTAATAATCCACCTAGCGGTGGTGTTATTATTTTTATTAAAATATATCATAACCATACTCGAAAAAATCTTACTTTAAAAATCAATTATCATACTCTTATATTTATTTATCATCAGACTAAGGCCGGAGTAGCCTGTGCTGCACACAAAAGACTTCTCCATTCAGCTCGGTTCATGGCTGCACTTCGCCAACCACGCAGTCTGCGGAGGGTCCGGAAGTCGTCCTCCACCTGATCGATCCACCTTGCCCGCTGTGCACCTCGCCTTCTTGTTCCCGTCGGATCGTTGTCGAGAACCATTTTCACCGGATTACTGTCCGACATTCTGGCTACGTGCCCGGCCCACCGCAGTCTTCCGATTTTCGTGGTGTGAACGATGGATGGTTCTCCCAACAGCTGATGCAACTCGTGGTTCATTCGCCTCCTCCACGTACCGTCCGCCATCTGCAACCCACCATAGATGGTACGCAACACTTTCCTTTCGAAAACTCCCAGTGCGCGTTGGTCCTCCACGAGCATCGTCCAGGTCTCGTGTCCGTAGAGAACTACCGGTCTTATAAGCGTTTTGTAGATAGTCAGTTTGGTACGGCGGCGAACTCTATTCGATCGGAGCGTCTTGCGGAGTCCAAAGTACGTACGATTTCCAGCCACTATGCGTCTCCGAATTTCTCTGCTGGTATCGTTATCGGCGGTCACCAGTGAGCCCAAGTACACGAATTCTTCAACCACCTCGATTTCGTCACCACCGATACAAACTCGTGGTGGGTGGCTCACATTGACCTCTCTTGAGCCTCTTCCTATCATGTACTTCGTCTTCGACGTGTTGATGACTAGTCCAATCCGTTTAGCTTCGCTTTTCAGTCTGATGTAGGCTTCCTCCATCCTCTCAAAGTTACGTGCCATGATATCAATATCGTCGGCGAAACCAAATAACTGGACGGACTTCGTGAAAATCGTACCACTCGTGTCAATCCCTGCCCTTCGTATTACTCCCTCCAAAGCGATGTTGAATAGCAGACATGAAAGACCATCACCTTGCCGTAACCCTCTACGGGTTTCGAAGGGACTCGAGAATGCCCCTGAAACTCGAACTACGCACATCACCCGATCCATCGTCGCCTTGATCAACCGTATCAGTTTATCCGGAAATCCGTTTTCGTGCATTAGCTGCCATAGCTGGTCCCGATCGATTGTATCATATGCGGCTTTGAAGTCGATAAATAGATGATGTGTTTCAGCATTTCGGCATTCGCGGCATTTCTGCAATACCTGACGTATGGCGAACACCTGGTCTGTGGTAGAGCGTTCACCCATAAATCCCGCCTGGTACTGCCCCACGAACTCCCTTGCAATTGGTGTTAGTCGACGGCATAAAATTTGGGAGAGTACCTTGTAGGCGGCGTTCAGCAATGTGATTGCGCGGTAGTTGCTACAATCCAGCTTATCGCCCTTTTTGTAGATGGGACACACGACACCTTCCATCCACTCCTGCGGCAGGACCTCATCCTCCCAAACCTTGGTAATCACCCAGTGCAGCGCTCTAGCCAGTGCTTCACCACCGTGTTTAAACAGCTCTCCTGGTAGTTGGTCAACTCCAGGGGCTTTGTTGTTTTTCAGCCGGCCGATCTCCTCCTGGATTTCCTGGAGATTCGGAGCCGGAAGTCGCATGTCCTGCGCGCGTGCTCCTAGGTTCATTACCATACCGCCACCGTTGTCTGCCATATCGCCATTCAGGTGCTCTTCGTAGTGCTGCCGCCACCTTTGGATCACCTCACGCTCGTTCGTAAGAAGGTTCCCGTTTATGTCCTTACACATATCGGGCTTTGGTACGTGGCCCTTACGTGAAAGGTTCAACTTCTCATAGAACTTTCGTGCGTTATTAGCGCGGTACAGTTCCTCCGTCTCTTCACGGTCTCGATCTTCCTGCTGGCGCTTTTTCCTCCGGAAAATCGAGTTTTGTCTGTTCCGCGCCCGTTTGTATCGTGTCTCGTTCGCCCTCGTGCGGTGTTGCAGCAATCTCGCCCATGCTGCATTCTTCTCCTCAACTAACTGCTCACATTCGCCGTCATACCAGTCGTTTCTCTGATCCGGAGCCACCGTGCCTAGTGCAGCGGTTGCGGTGCTTCCAATGGCGGATCGAATATCTCTCCAGCCATCTTCAAGGGATGC
>NW_026942350.1:0-17001 GCF_024139115.2 Armigeres subalbatus
AATCATCATCATGAACAGTGTTGCCGAAACACATAACAAATGCAAGAGCTACACATTTAATGACTTTTGACATATTGCGCATTTCATCATAAGTTGCATTTCATCATAAGTTGTACGGTAATGCACGTCTAATATACTACAATCCCCCTTTTGATATAAAAATGGCAAACATGTTTGGATTATACATATTGAATTACTTTAACGCAGCATGAGCATGATTGACCGCCCACGGTTGCTACTCCGTTATTGCCAGGTCAGCTGTAATTACACAGAGAACTAACAGTTTGGGACTAACATCATCTTCAATGTGTAAGAACTGGTGACCCAAAACATAAGCAATACCAGCGCCGGCCGTGTCCGAATGCAGGTCAATGAAGGAACAGGTAGGAAATATACCAGTGCTATGTCAATTATGCGACTATTTCTCAGCCCCTTAGGCCTAGCACGGTAAACTAAACCACTTGGGACCTTCATAGTACTTCCCTTGATGAGGCCACGGTGTGACTGAAGTGCCTAAAACGCTCTAACTATCGATTATTTGCAATAGTTGTCCTATCTCCATATACCGGTGCTATGTCAATTATGTGACTATTTCTCAGCCCCTTAGGCCTAGCACGGTAAACTAAACCACTTGGGACCTTCATAGTGTTTCCCTTGATGAGGCCACGGGGTGACTGAAGTGCCTAAAACGCTCTAACTATCGATTATTTGCTATAGTTGTCCTATCTCCATATACCGGTGCTATGTCAATTATGTGACTATTTCTCAGCCCCTTAGGCCTAGCACGGTAAACTAAACCACTTGGGACCTTCATAGTACTTCCCTTGATGAGGCCATGGGGTGACTGAAGTGCCTAAAACGCTCTAACTATCGATTATTTGCAATAGTTGTCCTATCTCCATATACCGGTGCTATGTCAATTATGTGACTATTTCTCAGCCCCTTAGGCCTAGCACGGTAAACTAAACCACTTGGGACCTTCATAGTGTTTCCCTTGATGAGGCCACGGGGTGACTGAAGTGCCTAAAACGCTCTAACTATCGATTATTTGCTATAGTTGTCCTATCTCCATATACCGGTGCTATGTCAGTTATGCGACTATTTCTCAGCCCCTTAGGCCTAGCACGGTAAACTAAACCACTTGGGACCTTCATAGTACTTCCCTTGATGAGGCCACGGGGTGACTGAAGTGCCTAAAACGCTCTAACTATCGATTATTTGCAATAGTTGTCCTATGTCCATATACCGGTGCTATGTCAATTATGTGACTATTTCTCAGCCCCTTAGGCCTAGCACGGTAAACTAAACCACTTGGGACCTTCATAGTGTTTCCCTTGATGAGGCCACGGGGTGACTGAAGTGCCTAAAACGCTCTAACTATCGATTATTTGCTATAGTTGTCCTATCTCCATATACCGGTGCTATGTCAATTATGCGACTATTTCTCAGCCCCTTAGGCCTACCCCGGTAAACTAAACCACTTGGGACCTTCATAGTACTTCCCTTGACGAGGCCACGGGGTGACTGAAGTGCCTAAAACGCTCTAACTATCGATTATTTGCAATAGTTGTCCTATCTCCATATACCGGTGCTATGTCCATTATGCGACTATTTCTCAGCTCCTTAGGCCTATCCCGGTAAACTAAACCACTTGGGACCTTCATGGTGTTTCCCTTGATGAGGCCACGGGGTGACTGAAGTGCCTAAAACGCTCTAACTATCGATTATTTGCAATAGTTGTCCTACCTCCATATACCGGTGCTATGTCAATTATGCGACTATTTCTCAGCTCCTTAGGCCTACCCCGGTAAACTAAACCACTTGGGACCTTCATAGTACTTCCCTTGACGAGGCCACGGGGTGACTGAAGTGCCTAAAACGCTCTAACTATCGATTATTTGCAATAGTTGTCCTATCTCCATATACCGGTGCTATGTCAATTATGCGACTATTTCTCAGCTCCTTAGGTCTAGCCCGGTAAACTAAACCACTTGGGACCTTCATAGTACTTCCCTTGATGAGGCCATGGGGTGACTGAAGTGCCTAAAATGCCCTAACTATCGATTATTTGCAATAGTTGTCCTATCTCCATATACCGGTGCTATGTCAATTATGCGACTATTTCTCAGCTCCTTAGGCCTAGCCCGGTAAACTAAACCACTTGGGACCTTCATAGTACTTCCCTTGATGAGGCCATGGGGTGACTGAAGTGCCTAAAATGCCCTAACTATCGATTATTTGCAATAGTTGTCCTATCTCCATATACCGGTGCTATGTCAATTATGCGACTATTTCTCAGCCCCTTAGGCCTAGCCCGGTAAACTAAACCACTTGGGACCTTCATAGTACTTCCCTTGACGAGGCCACGGGGTGACTGAAGTGCCTAAAACGCTCTAACTATCGATTATTTGCAATAGTTGTCCTATCTCCATATACCGGTGCTATGTCCATTATGCGACTATTTCTCAGCTCCTTAGGCCTATCCCGGTAAACTAAACCACTTGGGACCTTCATAGTACTTCCCTTGATGAGGCCATGGGGTGACTGAAGTGCCTAAAATGCCCTAACTATCGATTATTTGCAATAGTTGTCCTATCTCCATATACCGGTGCTATGTCCATTATGCGACTATTTCTCAGCTCCTTAGGCCTAGCCCGGTAAACTAAACCACTTGGGACCTTCATAGTACTTCCCTTGATGAGGCCATGGGGTGACTGAAGTGCCTAAAATGCCCTAACTATCGATTATTTGCAATAGTTGTCCTATCTCCATATACCGGTGCTATGTCAATTATGCGACTATTTCTCAGCCCCTTAGGCCTAGCCCGGTAAACTAAACCACTTGGGACCTTCATAGTACTTCCCTTGACGAGGCCACGGGGTGACTGAAGTGCCTAAAACGCTCTAACTATCGATTATTTGCAATAGTTGTCCTATCTCCATATACCGGTGCTATGTCCATTATGTGACTATTTCTCAGCTCCTTAGGCCTATCCCGGTAAACTAAACCACTTGGGACCTTCATGGTGTTTCCCTTGATGAGGCCACGGGGTGACTGAAGTGCCTAAAACGCTCTAACTATCGATTATTTGCAATAGTTGTCCTATCTCCATATACCGGTGCTATGTCAATTATGCGACTATTTCTCAGCCCCTGAGGCCTAGCCCGGTAAACTAAACCACTTGGGACCTTCATAGTACTTCCCTTGATGAGGCCATGGGGTGACTGAAGTGCCTAAAACGCTCTAACTATCGATTATTTGCAATAGTTGTCCTATCTCCATATACCGGTGCTATGTCAATTATGCGACTATTTCTCAGCCCCTTAGGCCTAGCCCGGTAAACTAAACCACTTGGGACCTTCATAGTACTTCCCTTGATGAGGCCATGGGGTGACTGAAGTGCCTAAAATGCCCTAACTATCGATTATTTGCAATAGTTGTCCTATCTCCATATACCGGTGCTATGTCCATTATGCGACTATTTCTCAGCTCCTTAGGCCTATCCCGGTAAACTAAACCACTTGGGACCTTCATGGTGTTTCCCTTGATGAGGCCACGGGGTGACTGAAGTGCCTAAAACGCTCTAACTATCGATTATTTGCAATAGTTGTCCTATCTCCATATACCGGTGCTATGTCCATTATGCGACTATTTCTCAGCTCCTTAGGCCTAGCCCGGTAAACTAAACCACTTGGGACCTTCATAGTACTTCCCTTGATGAGGCCATGGGGTGACTGAAGTGCCTAAAATGCCCTAACTATCGATTATTTGCAATAGTTGTCCTATCTCCATATACCGGTGCTATGTCAATTATGCGACTATTTCTCAGCCCCTTAGGCCTAGCCCGGTAAACTAAACCACTTGGGACCTTCATAGTACTTCCCTTGATGAGGCCATGGGGTGACTGAAGTGCCTAAAATGCCCTAACTATCGATTATTTGCAATAGTTGTCCTATCTCCATATACCGGTGCTATGTCCATTATGCGACTATTTCTCAGCTCCTTAGGCCTATCCCGGTAAACTAAACCACTTGGGACCTTCATAGTACTTCCCTTGATGAGGCCATGGGGTGACTGAAGTGCCTAAAATGCCCTAACTATCGATTATTTGCAATAGTTGTCCTATCTCCATATACCGGTGCTATGTCAATTATGCGACTATTTCTCAGCTCCTTAGGCCTATCCCGGTAAACTAAACCACTTGGGACCTTCATGATGTTTCCCTTGATGAGGCCACGGGGTGACTGGAGTGCCTAAAACGCTCTAACTATCGATTATTTGCAATAGTTGTCCTATCTCCATATACCGGTGCTATGTCAATTATGCGACCACGGGGTGACTGAAGTGCCTAAAACGCTCTAAATATCGATTATTTGCAATAGTTTTTAATTTTTATATATTAGGCCATTACAAATCTATATTCTATATACCTACATAAAAATGAATTTCTGTCTGTCTGGCCCTTATGGACTCAGAAACTACTGAACCGATCGGCGTGAAAATTTGTATGCAGTGGTTGTTTGGGCCGGGGAAGGTTCTTAAGATGGTTCGAGACCCCTCCCCCCTCCGGACAGGGGGGCTCCCATACAAATGAAACATAAATTTCTGCATAACTGGAACCAAATTTGGCATGCAGGACAACGTCTGCTGGGTCAACTAGTATTTAATAAAAATAATGTCCTACTGGTCTCCAACAGGTCTCCTCCTTGATAATAAAAAATAAATATTATAATGAATCAAATAACTCCTCGGTTGTGTTAAAGAATGTTTTAAAATTCCTTAAAATTTCTTAAATTTTATTTGCACCTTCAAAATTTTATTTTTGGGCTAAAAATTCCGGGGACATAATTTGGTCGGCCTTGATGACTTTTATTCTAATCAATTAAGTCGTTCTTATGTGTAACAAAAAAGTTTGTCACTCCACACCTCATAGCATTGTTGAAAAATACACTTTCACGTGGTTGAATCATTTTGCTGTGGATTCTTTCATTTCATGTCGGATCAGATACAGATGTACAAATATTATAAATACAAAGATGGTTTGATTTCAGTTTCATTTCACTATTTTTTTTTAATGCTGTTGTAATTTTTTTTTTGTTCAATATATTCGTAAGATTTTCATTTCACTCAAAATTATTCGTCTTTGCACCTGGCTGCTGCAAAATTCATGATTTGCGCGAGCACCTTGCATGCAAGTAGGCATGATTTCAATTGCCCCCATTTTCCCACGCTCATGGTGTGCTCGCGCAGCAGTACTTCGGGCATTTATCCTGGCTCGTCGCTACCGTCGCGACACGATGGATTTTTAAATGCTCCTTTTTGCTCGACCATGGATTGACCCAGCATTATAGGTAAACCTTGGAAATTTGTTGAATGGAACACAGAAATAGACAGGTAGGTTGTTTTTACGAAGGACCAGCAACATCCTGAGAAGTACCAGTATAAATTTTCGACAGTTAACAGTTACTGAAACTTTCATTTGCCCAGGATTTTTAGAATGCACCGGTAGAACAATATTCATTGAGCTTATTATATATTCTATCATTCTAAACAAAGCATGTAGTGGTCTGTGCAGTGCAGTACGCGAATAAGGATCGGTGCATGGATGCACGATGCCAACCACGCAGTCCACGGAGGGTCTGGAAATTGTCTTCCACCTGATCGATTCACCTCGCTCGCTGTGTACCTCGCCTCGCCTGTTGTTCATTTTAACTCGATTGACGCCGTACCCAGCCTTACGCAGTAGTCCGATTTTTGCTGTGTGAACGATGGATAATTCTCCTAACAGCTGATGCAATCCGTGATTCATTTGACTTCTCCACGTCCGCAATCTGCACTCCACCATAGAGTTGTTGTCTTTAATGATGCAAATAATGTTCTTAAAAATGCAAATTGTGTCCGTCGTATTGCCATCGAAAGCCATTTTGACTACATATCCGGACCACCGTATTATTATGGTTAACTCAATGTTGAGAGTTGTCAACACACTTCCTAAATTGGCTAAATCGACAAATTGACTAAATTCAAATTTAATAACAGCTCGTTTTGGCATTTCAAAACCTGTTTTCATAAGAGAATACTTTATAGTATTGAGTATTGACTATGCAAACCAAAGTTATCAAGGTAAGGGGCAAGCCAGAGTAAACGCGACGCGACTCACGTGAAAGAATAATAATCATTATCAACAGGCTGTCAAATTGCACTGTCGCGTCGCATCTGGCAGGCATCTAAGGACCGATGCACACGTAGCGGTTTTTCAACGCCACGTGCACGCAGCGTTAAAATAACGCAGGTATGCATCGGCACGGCGACGCAGCGTTACCGCTTTTTCCCGGTGGTCACCTGCGTCTCTTTGACGCCACGTACACGCAGCGTTGAAAAGACGCTACGTGTGCATCGAGCCTAAATCACATTCTCTCTAACATAATTTTGATATGCGAATTGATGAAAATGTTTGAATCTGTTCCCCTATAAAGCTAATTTGGCCTCTCTTATGTGGTATCCTTATAACTCTTAGAATGCACGAGAAAGGCTCCATCGCTAGGTGGATTGATCTGTTTTTTTTTTTAATATTTAAACTTGCGTTTAATGACAAAACGTCTTCAAAATTATCATTCTATGCATACTTGTACCACATTGAAGTAAAATGAAACAAATTGTGATTAGTACTTACAATCCTTTAAGTTGTCCATTATCACCCCTAACGGTAAATAGTCTTTTTTACGCGAGAGATACGTAGAAAGTGCGTAAATCCCCAAATCCGCGTAAGAAACGCGTAAATCCCAAAAACTGCATAAAACGACTTAATCGAATATCGATTTTTCGCGTTTTTCTAGTGTTTCCAAGATACACTCTTCAGCAATGAATGTATATTTATAAATTTAAAATATTCCAAATTTGTAAAACATCAATTTTAACAAATTTATTTTCCATCCATAATTTAATGTATTTAATTTTCACCCGAAACTAATCCATAACAGTCCTGAATAACATGCAATTAATTGAAATGTTGATAGTAATTCTCAATCCATTAGCAATATAATTCGACAAATACGTTAGTTTTATTTCCTAAATTCTTGACACAATTTCTACCAGAATTTAAAAAAAAATAGGCTTCTATATTGCGGGAGAAACAAAAAATAAACATATTCAATTACTCATATGAGTAAAAATTCCTCACTCGTGAGTGAGCAAAACCATGTTTGCTCAGTCGTGAGTACTCACAGATCGTGAGTAACTCACGCGTGAGTACTCACCGATAAAATGAGAAATGAGTGAGGAATTTTCACTCATATGAGTGAGATTCTCAACACTGGGCGATTGTCCATCCAGTCAGTGTGTGCTGCCAGAACCGTTAGCCGGCGACACAGCAGTGTGCACGCAAGTATTTACTTGAGCTCCCTCTCGTTGTTCCCCTCTCTTCTCCATCTTATTGGAATAGTTTTTTTCCTTTTTCTTTAACTCGTCTTCCCCTCTCATTAATTTGTGTGTGTGTGTGTTTTTTTTCTGTCCTTATGATAATTGTTTAGTTTTAAAATAGATTGTGCCTCGCTGCAGCGGCGCATTTCGTGTCCGCAATGCGCGAAGGCGAAGATGGCGGGGGTACTTCGTATTCCATGTCAGATGTTTCGTTGCATTCGGGTGTTCCAAACCAAAATGAAATGGACACCAGCAACGCTAAAATTTCCTCTACGAGCCCCCGTCCCAAGGTCTACCCTCACGACTCTAGTGGGCCGTATGTTGTTTTCTTTCGACCCAAAGGCAAACGTTTGAATATCAGCCAGATCAGCAAAGATCTGGAAAAGCGATTTTCGTCTGTCACGACCATTGACATGGTTGGGTCCAGTAAACTCCGTGTCACGGTCAGTGATCGCAAACAGGCCAACGAGATTGCCACCTGTGAGCTTTTCACTCTCGAATATAAGGTGTATTTACCGTCAGCAGTGTGTGAGATCGCGGGGGTGGTGACGGAGGGAAGTATGACATGCGACGATTTGAAACAAGGTTTCGGTCGTTTCAAGAACGTTTCTTTGCCTCCTGTTGCGATACTGGATTGCAAACAAATGTATTCGGTGTCGCAGGAGGGAGAGAAGCGGATTTATTCCCCGTCCGACTCTTTCTGCGTCACCTTTTCCGGATCCGCATTGCCTGACTACGTAGTGATTGGCAAACTTCGTCTACCTCTTCGGCTGTATGTACCGAAGGTGATGAACTGTGTTAATTGCAAGCAGCTGGGCCACACCGCTCAGTACTGCTGCAATAAACCTCGCTGTGCATCATGCGGAGAGAAGCATGTGAAGGGGGCGTGCAAGACGGCACCGAAATGTGTCTATTGTAACGAAAGCCCTCCACATGCTCTTGAAGCTTGCCCAACGTACATACAGCAGCGAATCCACCAGAAACGGTCTCTTCAGCAGCGTTCTCGGCGAAGTTACGCCGAAATGTTGAGGAAGGCCGCTTCTCCAGTCGTTTCTGACACCATCTACTCGTCTCTTCCTTTGGACGATCAAGGTAGCTCCGACTCCGAGGTTGGAAATGGGGTTCCCTTTGTTTTCAATGGCTCAACGAGGAAGAGAATAAAACAGAGCCAGCGACCCTCGAAAAAGCCTAAAAAACAGCCTCAAAGTGATCTCTAATCCAACATGGTCAAATTCAAAGCGGGTGGAAATACTCAAAAACGTTCAACTTTTGTGGTTTCACATCGGGATGATCGAGAGTTTCCACCGCTTCCGGGAACATCTAAAATCCCAGATGCCCCAACTTTTGCGATTTCTCAGCCAGAAGGAGAGCATAGAGAGCGAGCAGAAGAGCCCCCGAGCGCTCCAATGTTCACTCTTTCTGGCATCGTGGAGCTCATCCTTAACTTCTTTGATGCTTCCGACCTCGTGAAGAACATGGTCAAAACTGTTCTTCCTATTCTGACTCCTCTCCTGAAGCAGCTGGCTTCAAAAATGCCCCTCCTCGAGTCATTTGTATCCTTCGATGGCTAACTTAGTCAATAAGGGTAACACGATTTCGATTCTGCAGTGGAACTGTCGAAGTATTCTTCCAAAATTAGATATTTTTAAATTTTTAGTTGACAAATTACAATGCGATGCTTTTGCTTTATGTGAAACATGGCTAACACCAGATGTGAACCTTCAATTTCCTGATTTCAACATAATCCGCCGCGATCGGGCAAATCGATATGGAGGGGTGTTGTTAGGGATCAAAAAACGAACAGTGGGTAATGTCTGTGACATAACCGCTAAGTGGACGTAGGACTTGACTTGACCATGCTTTTAAGATACATAATATGTTCAAATTTCTCACATCAACTATTTTGGATAAATAATCGGCGTTGCATACCATTCCTTGGCAAAATCTTCTCATCAAACCGACGCAGAAATCAAATCTACCTCGAACAAGAATCATCAAAACAATTCAGGAAGTATCTGTCCGGTCACGGAATATTAGCCACGACAGTGGCAACCTTCCCACTGAAGGATTGCCTGAAATAAGCCACAAGTTGGCCCAGCAGGGGATGTAGGGCCTCCTAATCCGTGCGATAGCGACTAAAGGAGAACATTATTTTTAACTCTTAGAACCTTGAAAAAGGCTGTTTGCTTCGGCTAAGTGCAAAAAGTAAGAAAACGATCTTTTCAAATATCCGCGAATTTCTAGTGATGGTATAAAAAAGGCTGAATGCTCTGCGAGCGAATGCACTTTTCTTTTATACCTTATTTTGAATCTTCTCTGCTTCCCAATTGGTGGGCCAATCAGCCAATGTCTTGTATCCCACTTCTTTGTCAGCCAAAGCGTCCCCGGATAAAAAATACAATAGAGTTGCAATAAAATATCATAAAAATACAATACATTTTATAGATGAGCATTAAATTCTATTGTTTTTATATCATACCAATTAAAGTGCCATATTGTTATTCAAATAGACGTACAATAAATTCTATTGCCAGTAAAATTTCGGCAAAAGAATTACAATAAATTCAATTGTAATGGCAAAAATTTGTTCGAGAAAAAATCGATTTTTTTATTGTAAAGATACATAACAACCCCTATTTTCTAATGTAAAACTGCCATTTACAATAGGCTTTATGGTGGAAAACAATAGGCTTCAATGTAATTCTTTTGTGATCCACAATAGAGTTTAATGTAATTACTATTAACTTAAGCGAACTGTCACAATAATTTCTATTGTAATTCTTTTGGGATTTTTTATTAGGGTCATCATCATCAACGCGTTCGAGAAGGGCTTCTTCTTTTTACGCTTGTTGCTCGCTGCTGGCGTCTATTTCCTAACGGGACTTTTCGCTTGATGCAGGCCAATAAGCCGGGCAAGCGAGCTTAGAATTGCAGTTCAGGTGAAAAGAACGTGTTATTTTCTGAGACAACATTGTTAGTAGTAGATTGAAGGAAACACCCGGACATGGGATTTCGGGTGATAAGATTTAGAATTGGTAACATGGGACGATCATTCAGTCACGTTCGCTTTGTGTGCGGTCAGTATCAAACAATGTTTATCTACATATTTCTTGATCAATGCCAAAAAATCCAACATTTGATGAAAAATCGATTGATAGTTTATTAATGTTTGAGCTGTTATCGGTGTTTTTTTTTTAATCCAAATATCCAAATATTATGTGAGAGATTTGGACATCTAATGTTTTTTTAGGCATGGTCAAGCGAAGTCCTTCGTCCACTTCGCGGTTAAATCAGAAAAATTATCCACTGTTAGTTTTGACGCTATTTATGAAAATCACGCATGACATTTTATCACTAGAATATTGGATTTGGCACCCAAGTACAATTTCTATCCCGAAGGGTATTGAAAGCTTTGATATTGGTCTCTATTATTGGCTCTCTGAAGAACCGTCTGTTTTTTGGACATACATGCTGCATCATGTGGCTTTTCTTCAGCCTGTCTCGGCTCATCACCGATGCCGGCCGGTCTCGGCTCGACTCTGCTGCTGCTGCCGGTATCTGCTCAGCATTGCTGCTTTATCGGGTCTGTAGGGTGAACTGCTGCTGTACTGGATAGGTTTCAGCTGATGATGGTGGCTTCGATGGTGTCGAGCCGAAAAAGCGATCGGTGCAGACTTCATTCCCTGCTAAAAGGTGTGAGTGCTGTTCAATCGATGATGCGGTAGCTTCGCTTGTCCCGGTCAGAATGAAAAGAAAAAAATCGCGTGGCGCTATTTTATGGCTACTCGGCAGACCCAGTGGCTGCTCATTCGCTGATGTCTGCACCAATCAGAACGTGGTAATGGAATGATGCAAGAATTATGCGGTACCCATATTTATAGGTTTCCTTGATCTCAATGTTTTTCATTGAAAACAGTTTCATGCCTATTGAAACAAGTTTTTCGGGTCTTATCAAGCATGGACAATGTTGGCAAGCATGGACATGGAAGGCATACTTGAAATCTGTCGATTGAGGGGCTTACCGCAGAAATTCGTCCACTGAGACGAACGCTATTAACGTTTAAAATCTATCAACACAGCGTAACGCGGTCGATTTGAATATTTTGGAATGACACCCGGTATAGTAAAGAGAGACGTAAGTCCTACGTCAAAAACAGCACTCCTTCTATAGAGTCGATCTTGCGCCGATGTCTGGCACCGAAGCTGTCGCATGTCAGGTGACTATTCGAGGAAAAGACCTCAGTATCGCCTCGATATATCTTCCTCCAAACACCGCGATATCTCGTAGAGATCTCTCGCACATCTGCTCGGTTATGCCCGAGCCACGGTTGCTCTTGGGAGATTTTAACTCCCACGGAACAGGCTGGGGGGAACTGTACGACGACAACCGTTCAAAAATGATATACGACCTCTGCGACGACTTTAATATGTCAATTTTGAATACAGGAGAAGTTACACGAGTGGCTCCTCCAGCAAGAGATAGCCGTCTAGATCTTTCCATTTGTTCGAGCTCATTATCGTTGGACTGTACTTGGAAGGTGGTCCAAGATCCCCATGGTAGTGATCATTTGCCGATCGAAGTCTCGATTTCCAATGGACGTAATCAATCTGTTTCTATCGACCTCTCATATGACCTCACGAAGAATATCGATTGGGGCACATATGCGGAGGCCATCATTGATGGCGTAATGTCGATAGAAGCATTTCCACCGCGAGAAGAGTACGAGTTTCTATCCCAGTTGATCCTTGACAGTGCTCTTCAGGCACAAAGCCGGCCAGTGCCAGGAGCTTCGGTTCGTAGGAAACCACCCAGTCTGTGGTGGGATGTCGAGTGTACACAACTTTATCGCAAGAAATCCGCCGCTTTCAAAGAATTTCGGAAACACGGTTCGATCGTTCTTAACAAACGGTACATCGCGCTCAAGATCCAGTTCAAGAAACTGGTCAAAGTGAAGAAACGTGGATATTGGCGCACTTTCGTTGAAGGTTTATCGCGCGAGACTTCAATGAAAACTCTGTGGACCGTCGGGAGAAGAATGCGCAACGCGTCGTCCGTAAACGAAGATCGTGAAAGCTCGTCGCGGTGGATACTTGACTTCGCAAAGAAAGTTTGTCCGGATTCGGTGCCGGTGAAACAAGAGCTACGTGATGCTTTTGCTGATACGGATGACATGGATCGCCCGTTTTCGATGATTGAATTCTCGCTTGCTCTCCTTTCATGTAACAATTCCGCTCCAGGGATGGATAGAATCAGGTTCAATTTGCTTAAAAACCTCCCAGACGTCGCGAAGAGGCGCTTATTGAGCCTGTTCAACCAGTTTCTGGAGTGCAACATTGTTCCGGATGATTGGAGGCAAGTGAGGGTGATAGCCATCCAGAAGCCCGGAAAACCCGCGTCGGATTATAACTCGTATCGCCCCATCGCGATGCTGTCATGTCTTCGGAAGTTGTTGGAGAAGATGATTCTCTTCCGGCTAGACAAATGGGTTGAATCGAATGGTTTGTTGTCAGATACACAATTTGGTTTCCGCAGGGGCAAGGGAACGAATGACTGTCTTGCGTTGCTTTCTTCAGAAATTCAGCTTACTTTCGCAAAAAAAGAGCAAATGGGCTCAGTGTTTTTGGACATTAAGGGGGCTTTTGATTCAGTTTGCGTCGATGTCTTATCCGACAAGCTCCATGCGTGTGGACTTTCTCCAATTTTAAACAATTATTTGTACAATTTGTTGTCAGAGAAGCGTATGAGTTTTTCTCATGGTGACTCGGCAACTTCACGATTTAGCTACATGGGTCTCCCCCAGGGCTCATGTTTAAGCCCCCTTCTTTACAATTTTTACGTCAGAGACATTGATGAATGTCTCATGCCAAATTGCTCGTTAAGGCAGCTTGCAGATGATTGTGTTGTATCCGTTTCGGGGCCAACCGCAGTTGATCTGCAAGATACTCTGGACAATTTGTCTACTTGGGCTACGAAGCTGTGTATCGAATTCTCTCCGGAGAAAACTGAGATGGTTGTCTTTTCAAAAAAACATAAGCCGGCAAAGTTCCCGCTCCAACTGATGGGTAAGAGAATCACTCATAGCATGTCTTCTAAATACCTCGGGGTCTGGTTCGACTCGAAATGTACCTTCGGGAAGCACATTGTGTATCTGACACAAAAATGCCAGAAACGGATCAACTTCATGCGATCAATAACCGGAACATGGTGGGGGGCGCATACCGAAGATCTTATGACGTTGTATAGAACAACCATTTTGTCGGTCCTCGAATACGGTAGTTTCTGCTTCCAGTCCGCGGCGAAAACACACATGCTGAAGCTTCAACGGATTCAATACCGCTGTCTTCGTATCGCGTTAGGATGTATGAATTCGACACATACGATGAGCTTGGAAGTACTTGCGGGAGTACTGCCACTAACAGATCGTTTCGCGGAATTATCGCTCCGGTTCCTCATCCGCTGTGAGGTTCTCAATCCATTGGTCATTGACAACTTCGAGAAGCTGCTCGAACAAAACCCTCAATCTCGATTCATGAGTATTTACCACTGGTACATAACGCTGGAGGTAAGCCCTTCTTCGGTAGATACCAATCGTGCTAACTTCTTAGACTCTTACAGTTCCTCTGTTACTTTTGATCTGTCCATGAAGCAGGAGGTTCATGGAATACCAGACTTTCTGTGTGCGGAGGTCATACCTCCATTATTTGCAAGCAAATACGGGCACGCCAGTGAGGAGAGAAGCTTTTTTGCAGACGGGTCAAAAATGGATGACTCCACTGGTTTCGGTGTTTTCAACGTTTTTCATAGCGGCTATTTTAAGCTCAAAGAGCCTTGTTCCGTGTATACTGCTGAGCTAGCAGCTATACACTATTCACTCGAGCAAATCGCATCCCTACCTCCTGACCACTTTTTCATCTTCACCGACAGTCTAAGTTCCTTGGAGGCTGTTCGGTCAATGAAACCGGTTAAGCACTCAGCGTATCTACTGAATGGGATACGGAAAGCTTTGAGTGCCTTATCACAACGGTCTTACACAATCACCATGGCTTGGGTCCCTTCTCATTGCTCGATCCCGGGAAATGAGAAAGCGGACTCTTTGGCTAAGGTGGGCGCTATGGAAGGTGATATTTACGATCGGAAAGTCACCTTCGATGAATTTTTCTCATTAGTTCGTCAGGAAACCTTGAACAGCTGGCAGCAGAAATGGACAAATGGGGAGCTGGGTAGATGGCTGTATTCAATTCGCCCGCAGGTGTCGAAGCGTCCATGGTTCAAAAAATTGAATATGGGACGAGACTTCATTCGAACCATGTGTCGTCTAATGTCCAATCACTACACTCTAAATGCACATCTTTTCAGAGTGGGACTCTCGGAAGGAAATCTCTGTGTTTGCGGCGAGGATTATCAGGACATCGATCATGTCGTGTGGGCGTGCGAGGAGCATCGTGGCCCCAGATCTGCGCTAACTGAACATCTCCGGGTCCGAGGAAAACAACCAAAGCCTATTAGGGAAGTGTTGTCGGGCCTTGATCTAGGGACATGTACCCTGGTCCACCAATTTTTGAAAGTTGCTGATGTAAAACTGTAATCATTGTCTCCCCATTCCCTTGTCTGTCGTACCCCATATCGAATGTCTTCCCCTTGTTGTACATTTCCATGTCTGTCGTTAATCCCTTCCGTATGTCCTCCTCTTGTCGTTGTCTCCCAAAAAAAGTTTGTTTGTCCCGTTACAGATGTAAAAATGCGAGGAATGTCAACTTTGTGATGGGCCAATGTTTTTATGGGCCAAACACAATGGATACACAAGCAAACGTATCCATTGTGTTTGGCCCAATAGGATAGGATTTTCTATGGGAAAACTGTCAAACGCAAAGCAAACGTATCCTATATGTGGGGCATTTTGATTACTATGGTATATAAGAAGGCGTGAATTCACTTCATCAGCACCTTCTTATATGCCACATTGGTCAGAATTCTCGGAATGGTAGGTGCAGTTGACCTCCAGAAATGTCAAATCAGAGACTCACCCGCAGGCAAGCTGGCGGCCATTACCGCTCGCGGAAAACTGGATAGCCAGATGAAGAAAACTTGACTTCATCTTAGAGGCCACGTAGCGGTTGTTTAAGCCGCGTGCACTCCGCGTCCACGCAAGTTACCCAGCATCAAATGGAGCAATGCCCACGTATACGTGTGCTCGATTAAATTTGGTGCTGGGTAACTTATAGAACCGAATTAATGGTTCATTACTTTGACATGTTGAAATAAAGCATAAGTAATGCATCGCAATTGAAACTGATTTAATGCAATTAGCATTTAGAATGCCGGTTTATGATTAATATAAGTGCAATATTGTAATGCTTGGTGTTACTTGGGTAGGGATTCAGGAATTTGGGAATTAAGGAAGCTCCACCAGAATTTTATACTGCAGTTCCTCCAGGAATCCCTCCTGAATTCGCCAAGGAATACCTCCTGAGGTTCCTGCAGGGGTTCTATATGGGGCTCATCTAGGATATCTTTTTGGTATTCCTACAGGAATCCTTCCTGGAGTTTCTTAAAAAAATCTTCTTTGAGCTCCTCCAGAAATTACTCCTGTAGTTTCTTCAGGATTTCCTCCTGGAGCTCTTTCAGAAATTACTTTTGGAGTTCCTCCGGGAATTGCTCCTAGAGCTCCTGTAGCGATTCCTCCTGGAGATCCTTCAGATTTTTTTTCTCGGGGATTCCCCCAAGAGCCTTTTCGGAAATTCTTCTTCGTTTTCCAAGGATTCCTCCAAGCGTCTTTCGGGAATTACTCTTGAAGTTCCTCCAGGAGTTCTACCTGGCGTTTATCCAGGATATCTTTTTGGGAATCCTTCCGAAAATTCTTTTTGGGGCTCCTCCAGAAATTACTCCTGGAGTTCCCCAAGAATTTCCTTCTGGAGTTTCTTCCAAATATTTCTCCATTAATTTTTAGAAGCTCTCCTGAAGTTCCTTTTCGAAGTTTCTCCAACAATTCTTCCCGGATTTGATCCAGTAATTCCTCGTGGAACTCCTCATGGAGTTTCTTCAAAAGTTCATCTTTGAGTCTCTCCAGAAACTTTTCTTTGAGTAACTCCAGGAATTCTTGGAATAACTTACGCCTGTTGGAATTCAAAATAAAGGGGGGGGGGGTGGAAATTGGAGGAATTTAGAATGAACTGCAAATTCAGAAAGAATTAATTTCTGGAGGATTTCTGGATGAATTTCCGGAGGAATTCCGGACGAATTCCTGGATGACATCTCCAGAAGTAATTTCTGGAGGAGCACCAAGTAGAATTTTAGGAAATTCATCCTGAACTTCTGTCTGAGAATCCTCCAGCTGTTCTTCTTCTAATTTCTGTAAGAGTTCCTCCTGGAACTGCTCTAGAAATTATTCTTGGACTTGGAAATATTCCTACTGGAATTCCTAAAGGAATTTCTCATGGAAATGCTCCTGATACTACTTTTGGAATTGCTGCAGCAGGAATATACATATTTTTCCTGGATTTCCTTCAGGTATTCATCAACGAATTCCTGCGGAAATTACTTCAACAATATCTCCCAGGAAGCATCACTAAAAAATCCTCCAG
>NW_026942351.1:0-25098 GCF_024139115.2 Armigeres subalbatus
CTGAGGAGTCCCGTAGCGTAATTAGCCACACATAAACCTTATAAGCGAATGGTCATGGTCATGTTGGTATTTAGCAACACTAATGATGCCAGGGAAAGCTCAAATTTTCGAAGTATATAACGATGTTCGAAAATAAAAACGTAATTGAGAGATTCATGACGTTCAGGCTTCGTTTCTACAAACCATACAATTCAAGAGAGCAGAGGTTGTTGATAGTTGATTTATAGCTTTATCTATTAAATGTTTAATGTAAATGTAATGCAATGTGAATAGGGCCTTTTACGGATTACGTAACCAACTTAGGTCCCGCAACATGCAGACGGAAACGAAATTTGCTCTAAACAAAACTCTGATTCTACCAGTGGCCCTTTATGGACATTGAAACATGGACGTTAAAAGAGGCGGACCGGATAGCTTTCGGGGTTTTAGAGCGGAAAATACTGCGTACAGGAGGGAGGGAAACTAGAAAATGGTGTGTGGCGCAGACGCATAAATCATGAGCTGCATCAAGTATACAAAGAAGAAAATATTGTGAATCGTATAAAATACGGCAGACTTCAGTGGGCTGGTCACTTAGTGCGAATGTCGGAAGAAAGAATAGCGAAATCAATATTCAACAGAGAACCAGATAGGGGACTTCGTGGAAGGCCACGAACACGCTGGCTGCACGCAGTGGAATCGGACCTGGGGACCCTGAACGTTCGGGGAAACATGAGGATCATCGCCCAAGACGATTATGGAGTTCTACTATACGTCAGGCATAGGTGTATCGACGCTGTAGCCAACCAGGTGTCCAGGTGGGTCATGTAATGTGAATAATGTAAATTGATGAGAATAAAAAATGTATAAGCGTGGAAAGTTTAACTTTAGTTTTTATTTGAACAACACTTATTTTTCTGTTACGACTTTGAGAATATTTCACTTAGACCGCACTGTTATTGATTTTGCCGATAACAAATACCGGGGAAGGCAAAGCAGTCATTTAAAACGACGAAATTCATAAACCTCGTCGATAGTTTTGTACGGCATTTTCCTTCTCCTTCCTTATTTACATATTTATAGCAAATTACAAATAGACAACTCAATTTTGACTCCTTCCACGGAACAGCATACGTTAAGTCGATGCAGCTCTTTTTTGTATCATTCATGAAAGAGAATGAACAAACTACCTACTATTCAGCTAAAAATTTGAACTTCGTACTCAAAGTTGAGTTCTTCAAACTATTTTGATTTACTTTATTTTTCTGTAAGGTAGTTCAAAGCTCAACTTAACATAGAAACATGTCACACAAAGATCGAGGAGCTTTAGAAGTTGATGGATGAAACAATCCAAATGAGAGACACTTGTGTCGTTATGCAATTACGCTAGGGTTTTTTTCACTAACGTAATGAACTGGAATCGATTAAGCCTCTAGCAGGCATATGATTTGGATTGTGTTTGATATTTTGTACAATTTGATTTGATCGATAAGTCCGATAGGTATGATGAGCTGTATTTTTTTCCTCACAGATCTCGTAGTGTGGTAAATTAATCAGATTTTTCTCATTACAACTGAGTCAGTTCCAGTATTTCGGTTCTGGGTGAATTAGAAAAAGTAATCATCATTTCACAGCCATTTTGATCCTTTTTGTGCAAAATGAACATGAATATTCAACCACGAAGTCCGACAATGAATTCCCGCTTCTGGTTGGACAGAGTTTTAATGAAATTGAAATCGCACAAAAGCCATTTAATCTCTCTCGCAGCAATCGTCCTCGTACAAATGCAAGCGTTTCTGGGAGGGAAGGAAATTATAAAAGTAGCATTGCGCACCTGAGGCCTCACTTCGGTAATAATAACGGCACCTAAGGAATCGAGTCTAACGCCCCAGTGGCTGCACACAAAAGCAAAGCATGGGAAGATGGCGAATCACACGCGACCACTTCCAGCGTTAAGCCGGCCTTTGAAGCGAGAGACTTCATGCATAGTGGCGTCAACATGAAGGTTAGATCCCCTTCATAGGTAATAAATTAGAATTAAAATACTTCTACATCGTTGTCATTATCTTTATCATCATCATCATTGGGTTTACATCAAGCTATAGGCATTGAAGGTGGTGCACTTATTATTACCTAATTCTAACACCAGAAGGATAATTGAGCGATTCCAAGCAACAGCATCAAAATTTAGGAAAATTTTTAATTCATGATTTTCTATTGAGTTGAAACTTTGCACAGTTTTTCAATTTCATCTAAATCGTCATTTTTCGATATCAAATCTTCATATTGAGTCACGACTAACTTTTCAAAAGGGTGTATGTGAAAATGGTTCAAAAATATTTAAAAAGCTGCACAGCAAAAACGGAATGTTCGATTGTTATGATTTTTTCAGCAAAGTTAGACAACTAAATGGTGATTCTTAAGAAAATATGCACAGTAAAAAAAATTTTTGTGCCTTTAAAATATCATCATTTTGTCACAAAAACTCAAATATCTCAAAAACCCCTATCTTTTTTCGAACGTATTTTTTAGGAAAACGGTCCATTATATTAGCTATCTACCATAAAAATTTGGTGATGGTAAACTAATAAACAAAAAGTTATGACATTTCAAACATTTCACAATTTTTCACATATAGTAAACAAAAAAAAATTTCCGTGTATTTTTTTTCAAGAATCACTTGTTTGATGCTGATTTTATTGTTAAGGGCCTTGCGTGAGTTAAACAAGTTGTTTGTATGATATTCCATATTTATGTATTCATCGATATTATGTATATTATATGTATAAATATTATATGTATAAATAAATAAAAATGAATTAATATTATCCTAAGTATTAAATTAAATGTGGCAGTTACACAATGTTGTTATAGAAACTCTAAGAGTTTTGGGTTTGAATTTTGGTATGGGCTATGATATCATGAAAACAGTTTATTAATACTTATTTTTTATTTATTTTTATTCAAATTTTTTAAAATATCGAACACTTTTGAATTATTATCAGCACAGTTTGAGTATAGTTTTGCTTTAATTTTATTTTCCGACAATGGAATGAAACAGTGAAATTTTGGGTTCGCTTGGATCGTTTTCGTTATTAAATTGCTCGCTGAGCTCTGAAGCCTTTATTTCGTACTCTTCAGTAGTAGTAAAACAAAATGATAATTTGGTTAAATCTTTTCTTTTCTACGATTTGCCCAATCAAAAAGTTCTTTCGCAGTTTTAATTGGATGCTCACGTTCTTTGGCTAAACTTGCTCTTGTGGCCATGCGCTTTATTGTTCCTCCAATAGCATCACAAGGACCTTTGCCATGTGATGTAGCAAAAAAATGCCATTCTGCATCAATTCCGTACATTGATTTAAATTGAAAAAATTCTTACGATTTTTGTACTGCGACGCTGCTCCATCAGACATGAAATATATCTTTTTGACTTCTTTATGCTTATCAACGCGTAAAAAGTTAATCATTTTTTCAATGAACAAGTTTACGGATACTGAATCGTGTCTTAAATCTTCGGAAATTATAATAAAACTTAAGTGTTCAATTTGCGTACTTCCATTAAAATAAATAACGAATGGATGAATTGTAGCTTGTTGTACGTTCCAGTGATGGGACTGCACTTCATCTTGCAATACAAAGCTGTAATTTTCAGAAAAATCACAAATGACTGAAATTCACCACATTTTGTAATGTATTTTCGTATTTTAAAAAGCTGGATTGTTCTGTTTTAATGAAATCGTGAGGGATTAAACTTTCTAATTTCAAAGCAAAAATATGACACAAACTCATCTACAGGTTTTATAATAGTTTCTATGTCACACCTATCCGTGGTCACCCATTGCTCAAAATGATAACTGATCAATATATTTTTCTTCAAACTCAGCGAATAAAGTATTTTCCAATGATGAAGAATCTGGACAATACGAACAAGATCGTAGATAGCAATTTGATGTTGTATTTTCACAAAAGACTACCAGTTAACATTTTAATATCCTTTGTTAAATTGATTTTTTCAAACTATGTAAAATAAGATTAATATTCTCGGTTGTGCACACACACACATTATGTGTTCCCTGAATTGGAAAGAAGCACATTGCCTTTGGCCGAAGGCTTTGCAAATGAGGAAAAACCTATTTTAATATTATTATCGTGAATTCTTAATACTTCTGGTAATTCCTCAGTTGTTGTCGATACATCTGGCAATTCCTCAGTTGTTGTCGTTTTCGAACTTCCTGCGCTCTGCTCAACCGATGATATACAGATTGCTCTTTTGTCAACGTTTAGACGGCAGGACGTGCAAATGCGTAAATTTGTATTTAATGTGGACATTGGAGCATAACCAGTCGCTTTCAGTTTATCTATGGTGCTTTTTCCGGTGAGATTTCGTAACTCTTTTGAACACTTTTTTCCATCAAACGGCCTACAACAGTTGAGAAAGCGGCTACTCATGTTGTTCGTAATATTTCAATAAAACAAAATCACTTTTAAGTTTTACCTGACTGGTTTGGTGTCATTTGCTTGACTGAAGAAAAAATTACTATAAGATCTTTAACAACCTTAGTAGTAATAATTTTGCTTTCTTTTCGTGAAACATTGTCATGGTATGTACCTATCATGCATTTGTTGTTGTTGAAGATAATTCGTTTCCTCCCGATCATAAAGTCTATTCTCTAAGAGGTATATTTTGCAGGTAAACCTTATAGACGTACATTAACACGTGTATATAAATCTTTGATTTTGCAGCTTTTGTCTTAAAATAACATTTCTGATATGTTTTCTATCAACGTTATTATCAACAGGTTTCAACACTATTAAAAGAATTTTTCGCCAGTCACGTGCAATGAAAATTATGACACTATCAATACTTTTGATCACAACACTGGATCGTGTCTAAGTTTCTTATAGATGCTATGAATAATTAAATCAAAATATCATGAAAACAACTTGTTTAAATCACGTCCCTTAACAATAAAATCTGCATCAAACTGCAATTCTCGAAATAACTTACACAGAAAAAAATTTTTTTTTACTAGATGTGAAAATTGTGAAATGTTTGAAATGTCATAACTTTTTTGTTTATTAGTTTACCATCACCAAATTTTTATGGTAGATAGCTAATATAATGGACCGTTTTCCCTAAAAAAATTACGTTCGAAAAAAGATAGGTATTTGAGATATTTGAGTTTTTTTGTGACAAAAATAATATTTTTAAAGGCAAAAAATTTTTTTTACTGTGCGCATTTTCTTAAGAATCACCATTTAGTTGTCTAACTTTGCTGAAAAATCATAACAATCAACGAACATTCCGTTTTTTGCTGTGCAGCTTTTTTAAATATTTTTGAACCATTTTCATACACCCTTTTGAAAAAGTTAGTCGTGACTCAATATGAAGATTTGATATCGAAAAATGACGATTTAGATGAAATTGAAAAACTGTGCAGAGTTTCAAATATTTTCGAAATGGTCGCTCAGGATCGACTGACATGCCCCCGTGGAATGCCTCAATTGCTGTTGAAGAAACACTTTCACAGAGATTTCAGGACCTTCATCTCGCCCGAAAAGGAAAAAAACAGATAATCTACCCATAATCACTGAATGTGCACGAACCAGACAGTCAGTGGTGCCAGGTGCGTCTAGCAGATGAGAAAAAACTTTTTGTGTTGGACAGAAACACTCTGTCACTTGCATAGGTGTCATTGAAGATGGGTAAATGGCCAGTTTGTATGGCTTTGAATGCAATGATGTAGGATTTCCGACTTAAATTATAAGAAGGAAGAATATTTTTAGAGACCAGGACATATGTTTATACATTACCCGGGAAGAAACCGTGATATTGATAACAAAACATGATGTTAACTTGTTTGAAATAAAAGTAAAAAATAACTATGAAAATAATGCACGGAATATCATAAAATATCAGTGTTTACTTTATTAACAAGAACAAACTAATAGCTCAAGATATTGATAAGTTCTTGTTAATAGCAAAACCTGATATTTTTATGATATTTCGGTGCAATTTTTTGTTAGCTGAAGACACTAATTATCTTTCAGTAATGTCGCCATGGCGGTGTTCAGTAATTCAATAAACATGGTGCTCCAATTGTGTTAGATATACAGTATACCCCCGCTGATCCGACAAATGTATGGCCGGACTATCGGGGTTTCTCTCGTTAATCCGACTGTCAAATCCATACAAACGAAACAAAACAAAATCACAGCACAAATTTGAAAACTGACAGCATAATGTGTTTAAATGGGTGTTGATACTTTTTAATCCGGAAAATTCCGAATTAGTGAGATCCGGCCTAACGAGTCGTCGGACTAGCGAGGTCCGGATAAGCGGGGGGATACTGTATTTGGAAACAATGTTTATAATAACATATTCTATCTGGATGATTAGGTATAAATTATATTATACATACTACTCTACCACATCGACGGCTCAGGTTTTAGAACATTGGTTGAATATTCCTTCCATTGGTAGAAACAACATTTTTGATTCGTTCGTGCTGAGTCATAGTTTGATCCGTTGCATATTATCCTAATTGAGATGAGAGCTGCGTCGAACCATCATGGCGCCCCCGAGCCCATCAGCTGGATATGCCACCTGTCAATGCAATCGAGCTTCTCAATCCTATGGCTTACAGCAAGAGGCTTACTTGTTAACGGCACTTATTACTGTCGACGCGTTGAAACATTGTGTCCACCACAGGCTCGGTTGGTTTACTGCCGGTGACATTTCCGATATTCAAATTGTTTTGGAAATGGACAGCCAAAGCAATCAATCAAATAGCTTTCACCAGACTGATGGTTACCCATCCCCGGCCCTCCTGAGCACCAATGCAGAAAAACTATCTCAGAGTGCCCACCCACATGTGGGCGTGCCACCTGTGTCTTTCAATGTGTATTCGATCATTGTGGGAAGTGAGTTTTGGGTGGGATAAATGCGGCGTATGAAAATTAGCACGTCAAAGGCAATCCACTACGGCAGGAGGCCACCACCGAACCGGGTAGCTGCTTTCACCCGATCGGGTAGCATGTAAAAATGAATTAATATAAATTATTCAGCAGCACTTTTTTCGCTCCATTTACTCTGACATGTCGAGTTCTTTAAAGAGGTAGTCGCAGAGAGGCTACGGCAGATGGAGGGAAGTTAATAAGGGACGGACAAATAATGCTGTACTAATTTGAAAGTTTTCGATGGACTGATATTTTTTACCAATGAATTTCTGGTGGTTTGTCTGATAAAATTATAAATAGCAACTAGCTATTGTTATTTGTTTTAGTAAGGCATTTTTGAGAGCATGGAAAAAATCGTCAAGACTTAAATCTTGAATTCAATTGCAATCAATGACAGCGTATTTCTTGAATAAATAACTTCGGCTTTGGTAAGAAATGTGGTAAGACTGAACATTTTGATTTTTTTTGCGTACCAGGAGTAGTATTGCATAGGAGATGGAAGAGAGAGAGAGACTACCGTGAAAACCTTAATTAATCCACCTAGCGGTGATCATGCCTTTCTCGTACGTTTAAAAGGTTGAGAAGCATATAAGAAATATATTACTGATATGTAGATAGGTTCTAATTCTCGCGTTCGTTTATACTCATTGCAAAATTTCACGTCGACCGCATCTTAGGGGCCATCCATAAATTATATCACGACTTTAGGAGCGTTTGGGGGGGGGGGGGTATTCAGAGAAGCGTGACGAATCATTCAAACATTTTGGAGGTTCAATATGAAAAGTGTGTCAAAGGGGGAGGGGGAGCTGAAAGTCGCAAATTTTTAATTGACCTACTTTCTGGATTCTCCCTTATTGCGAGCAGATCTGAAGAGAATAAATACCAAAGAAGTGATTTATCAAATATGCACAAAATTTTAAATTAGTATTTTGCCCATAACTTTATAACATACACACGCATGTAGACTTCACTTTACCTCAATTTTCCGAGCTGATTGGTATATGAAAGTCGGTCCTGCGGGCCTTTTATTAAAAACTCGTTTTTGGAGTAAACATTCCAAGTAACAATCGAGGTTGTATCAGAGTTTTATAGCGTACTTTAGAACCTAATCTCAAAACCTCCCATGCAGACGACTTTCCAGTTATCACATCCTCTTGCCGGGTCGGAAGCGAACACCGTCTTTGCAGGGTTGCTGTCCGGCATTCTTGCAACATGCCCTGCCCATCGTACCCTTCCGGCTTTAGCTACCTTATGGATACTGGGTTCACCATAGAGCTGGGCGAGCTCGTGGTTCATCCTTCGCCGTCACAAACCGTCTTCTTGCACACCGCCAAAGATGGTCCTAAGCACCCGTCTCTCGAATACTCCGAGTGCTTGCAAGTCCTCCTCGAGCATTGTCCATGTTTCATGTCCGTAGAGGACAACCGGTCTTATTAGCGTCTTGTACATGACATATTTCTGGTGCGGTGGCGAATCTTTTGACCGCAGGTAAAGTTTCTTCTGGAGCCCGTAGTAGGCCAGACTCACAGATGATGATGCGCCTTCTGCATTTCACGACTGACATTGTTATCAGCCGTTATGAAGCGGATCCGAGGTAGACGAATTCCTCGACCACCCTCGAAGGTATCCCCCATTCATCGCAACAACACCGCTTCCAGGGCAGGCCCTGTCGCGCTCGGTTCCGCCCTACAAGCATGTACTTTGTCTTTGACGCATTCACCACCAGTCAAACTTTTGCTGTTTCACATTTCAGGCGGGTGTACAGTTCTGCCACCTTTTACAAAATGTTCGGCCGGATATTGTCCATGTCATCCGCGAAACAAATAAATTGACTGGATCTGTTGAAATCGTTCCTCGGTTGTTACACCCGGTTCTCTCATGACACCGTCTAGCGCAAAGTTGAACAACAGGAAAGTCCATCACCTTGTCTTAGTCCCCGGCGTGATTCGAACGAACTGGAGTGTTCGCCCGAAATCTTCACACAGTTTTGCACACCATCCACCGTTGCTTTGATCAGTCTGGTATGCTGCCCAGGCAAGCTGTTTTCGTCCATAATTTTCCATAGCTCTACGCGCCTTGAAATCAATTAACAGATGGTGCGTTGGGACCTGGCATTCACGGCACTTTTGAAGGATTTGCCATACAGTAAAGATCTGGTCCGTTGTCGAGCGGCACCGAAGCCGGCTTGATAACTTCCCACGAACTCATTCACTAATGGTGACAGATGTCGGAAGATGATCAGGGATATCACTTTGTAGGCGGCATCAAGAATGGTAATCGCTCGAAAGTTCTCACACTCCAGCTTGTCGCCTTTCTTGTAGATGGGGCATATAACTGACTATCAGTTTGTGCAGGCAAGTGGCTAGCTTTTCCGGGCCCATCTTGATGAGCTCAACTCCGATACCATCCTTACCAGCTGCTTTATTGGTCTTCAGCTGTCGGATGGTATCCTTAACTTCCCTCAAGGTGGGGGCTGGTTGGCTTCCATCGTCCGCTGAACTGGCGTAGTCATCTCCTCCGCTACCTTTGACTTTCACTGCCTGCAGTACTCTCAGCGCCATTTAAACGTTCTTCAGCTAGTGCTGCTTCCACCTTTCGATCACCACATCGTTCGTCCGTCAAGATGCTCCCATCATTATGCTTTTCCACATTTCAAACGGTTTCGCGGTACGAAGCCGTTGCGGGATGCGTTGAGCTTCTAATAGAACTTGCGTGTTTCTTGAGAACGGCAAAAGGCGAGTCTGCTGCCTCCGCTTTCGTCTATACCGTTCCACCGTTCTCAAGCTGGTATCTTCGGTTGCAGCGCGACCGCCTCGCGCTGCGTCACGTCTCCTCCAGCATCTGTCTGTATTCTTCGTCGAACCAATCGTTCCGTCGACTTTCTGTCCCATATACCCGACGTTGTTCTCCCGCGCTGCGTCGTTAATGGTCGCGGCATAACGGTATTCCAGCAGTCCTCAAGAGGGGCCCCATCGAGCTTCACCCTCTACCGGCAACGCGCTGCCTCGAGATGCTGCCGCGTATGCAGTGGCGACATCAGGTGTTTCAGTCACTCTAAGTCGTACTCATGCGGCGGTCGTCGGTTACCGAACATTGTTGATGATGGATAGTTTTGAAAGCGCAGTTGGAACCATCATCCAGATGCTGGTCATAGTCGATGTTAGCGCCACGATATGTCCTGACGTCGATAATGTCCGGAGAAATTATATCGCGTCCATCAATCAGAACGTGGTCGATTTGGCGGTTCTGGTTCTGCAGTGGTGATCTCCAGAATTGTACCGATACGGAAGGCTGTGTTGGAAGTAGGTGCTGCGAATGACCATATTCTTGGAGGCGGCCGAAATCACTATTAGTCGTAGGTAAATTTTCTGTTCGTCTGCCGATGAGCGCTGAACTTCCCACATAGTAACCCTAATGGCACAATCACCCGCAGCACAATCCAGTCTGTTTGGTTGCAGCAAGCTCAATGTGACTGGATTTGGTCGCATATGAGTCAGCAGTGACTGATATGTGACAGAGTGTGCTTACTCGGGCGGGTCTCTACTCCTCGCCTTGGCCAACCTGGGACCGTTCAAATCTCCTTGGCTTGAGCAGCTGTCGTACTTCACGTTCCAGCTTCGCGTTAAGGAATGCGTCCTTATCATCATCAGTTAGCTTCCGGAGGTGTGGGCTGCATGAACGTTGATTATGCTGAAGTTGAAGAACCGGCGCTTTGATCCTCAGCCTGCACATCTTTCTTTCATTGGATCGCCACCACCCGATCACGCGCGCCTTCCATTATCGCCCATCACTATGTAAAGCTGTTCCACAGCTCGTGTGTTGCCGCAGCTCTGCGGTCAGATGCGTATGGATTGCCTCTAAACGTTCGCACCATTGATCCCTTCCAACAAACCTCCTACCAGCGCTACGATGCCGAATCCACGGTCCTTGAGCACATCGGTGAATATGCGTGTGCTTCCGATGAAGTTGAGGGATTTGCAGTTCCACGAACCGAGTTTCCAATCGCTAGTCCCTTTTCGTCGCAGTGGTCTTCGCCGATGGTTCCGGTCCGTACTCTCTTGTTGATTGTTTGTTGCTTATGTTTTTTTAAAGGCTGGCTTGCAGAGACCTAAATTTCCGGAGGACCATTCCTCCTTATTCCCGGTGGACCATGCTGTACAGTTTAACTTAGAGTCTCTCACTGGCACTCGGACTCAGCCGCCCCTAACATGGAGAACAGACGCTGTTGTGAGCCGATCTTGACATGGAGAACAGACGCTTAGTAAGATTTAGCAGGCCTCCGAGGAGAAGGGTAAACCCCCTCTCTTCCCTGTCAGCATACGACCATAGTTCCCACCGGGGTTGGTTACAGGTTGTTGCTCTGTATCCTGGCCAGCACTCCACGGGGAGTAGTGAGGGATAGGAGTTGCTTTGTAAGATCTGAATTTCACACACATTGTAAAGAAGCAGTTACAGTAACCTCAAATGCAATAAACTCTATGGTCACATTTGGAGTTTCTGCAACCAAATCAATGTGGAGTTGTTGCTCACCTAGAGGAGGCTAATGGGATGCGCGAGTTTGGGATCTATTTTATTTCTTCAGGTAATGCATAGCAAGTACCAATGATACGTTTTACCCAGCATTTGCCGTGCCAAGGGAAGGCGAGTCCGTTTGGCTGAAAGCTTTCCTGTGACTAAAAGTTGTTTGGTAGAAAGTGGTCGTTTCGACCCAAGCGCCATTTGCTCGCATGGGTCTTCCGAGCCCGAGAAATGTAATTTGACCGAATTAAGCATGTTATAAGCAAAAATCCATCTCTCACTTTTCCAATTCTCCTCATCATTCTCATTTCTCACTACTCTCTTCACTTTTCCACGATGATAAGTGAGAAAAACCGAATTATTTCACCTAGCGGACAATAGTGCCTACTCTGGTACATTGTAAAAAATATGTTTTTGGTCATATGCTTTTGAGCCACATAATTTGACAGTTTGGATCCTATTTTCAATACAAAGCAATGGGTTCAAGATTTCCCCGCCGAATCACAACTTATGTTGCAAGTAAATCAGGTAAGAATAGAAGTTCCCAAGAAGTGAGGGTTTTCGTACACATAAGCACACGCACATACATACAAACAGACTAAACATCAACTTCAAATTCATCGAGCAAGAGCTTGATTGGGATGAGGAAGGTCGGCACTCCGGCCCTCCTCTTAAAAAATCGATTTTATAGTAAACAATCCAGCTTTTTGTTATACTTTGCTGTAACAAAGAAAGTACAAAAAATGAGAAGTGAGAAATAATGGAGGTCTCAATTCTCACACCTTATCATGACAAATCTTACTTCGTAACACTTACACTGGCGTTATGGAATTAATATTCGAATTCTAATGCGATTCACCTTAAACGTAGCCTGGTCTGTTTGTCATTTGGCTTCAAATTAAGGTTACCTGTCTGTATTAAGAAAAATTAATGGATAATGAAAATGTTACTCATCAAGGGAATAAATTAATTTTCCAACCTTATCCGTAGTAATGAATCAATCATAACCGAGTGCAAGAAGCAAAACATCGTGTCATATTGAAACGCATTAACGGTAAAGGAAACATTTGCAGTCAATGTTTTGGCCTTTCTCAGCCACCAACAAGGCTGTACCCGAAAGGCCAAAGGGTTACTCTAAAAATGAACTTTTTGATGAGAAGGCCCGGAGACCCATAGTGTTGTATACCGATCGAACTCAGTACTTTTGACAAAACTGAAGCCGGGTGACATATAAACGAGTATGTGTATGTGTACACATTTTGTAAATACACTTTTTGGAACTTAGCATTACCTGATTTACTCGAAACAAGTGTTGCATCTTCGACGGGAGATACTGGTCTCTATTGGTTTCCTTATCAAAAATTTGCCCGATCGGACATTGCATTTAGGATATTTTCATCGTTTTTTCCCAGGGGTCCCACCTTGGATTTTTTTTCCAGAATGGATTAATCTGTTTTTTCTCTACTAGCTTGCAGGTTAGAGACGTCTTGAGGTCTTCATCATTTGATTTAGCACTCAGGTTTTGACGTAGAAGACTTACGTCTCTCTTTTGCTATACTGCGTGTTCGCATTTCAAAATATTCAAATCGACCGCGTTACGCTGTGTTGGAAAGATTTTAAAACGTTAATAGTGACAAATCGTCTCAGTGGACGAATTTCTGCGGTCAAGCCTCTCAATCGACAGATTCTCAAGTATGCCTTTCATGTCCATGCTTGATAAGACCGAAAACTTGTTTTCAATAGGCATGAAACTGTTTTCAATGAAAACATTGAGATCAAGGGAACCTATAAATATGGGTACTGCATAATTCTTGCATCATTCCATTACCACGTTTCTGATTGGTGCAGACACCAGCGAAATCGAGCAGCCGCTGGGTCTGCCGAGAAGCTACATAAATGGCCTAGCAACGCGATTTTTCCTTTCATTCTGACCAGGACAAGCGAAGCAACCGCATTGTCCATCGATTGAACAGACACTCACACCTTTTAGCAGGGAATGAAGTCTGCACCGACCGGGCTTTTTCGGCCTCGACACCATCGAAGCGACCATCATCAGCCAGAAACCTAGCCAGTACATCAGCAGTCCACCTACAGACTCCGACAAAGCAGCAATGCTGAAGCAGACACCGGCAGCAGCCGCAGCAGCTAGCAGAGAGAGTCGGAGCCGAGACCGGCCGGCATCGCTGCTGGGCCGAGACAGGCTGAAGAAAAGCCACATGATGTAGCATGTATGTTCAAAAAAACCCAGATTACTCCACCTAGCGGTGATGGTGCCTTTCTCGACCTTCGTAAAATGTGTGTGCTTGAAAAAAGATGAGCTAGTAGTAATAGGGAGTAAAAAGACAAATTTCTTTGTCCAGTTCTGTAAGAAAAATCAGGTGATTATTTATGGCAGAAGATATTGTAGATCCAGTTGAAAACCGAAAATCATATTTTGAAACCCATTTCCGGATGTCCGCAACTGCATCGCGAGTGGTGCCCGACTATGGCACAGTTAAACAGGCACTATACTCGCGATGCAGTTGCAACATACTGGAAATGCGAGTGAGAAATGCGATTTCGCCGGGACCTCGGTTCGGTTTTCAGCTTGATCTACAATATGCTAATAAGAAATTCGACATTTTTGTTTCCTTTTCCAATCTTTTTATTTCACCCAGTCATATATATTTTAAGGATATCCACTTTTGGATGTTAGTTGAATCTGAAGCTCCTGACTACACAAAAAGAAAAACGAGAAAATGTCATTCCTATCACGCGAGCGGAGGGCAATATTTGTTAGCGATACCAAAATCTCTTCATGACCGTCTTTCTGCCAAACTCCCCACGTCTGAAGTGGGAAGACAGAGACATCATCTCAATGAGTTCGTCGAAGCTGAATCGATTGGTATATAACACTATGGGTCTCCAGGCCTTCTGTAAAAGCTTCTGGTTTTGGAGCGAACATACACAGCCTTTTTTCGTATAAAAAGGCTAAAATGGTGTTTTCGGCTATAACTTCCGATCCCATAGTCCAGTGGTGCTCAGCATTTTGTGTGTTTTTTGCCTTAATTTGCTTATCACACAATAAAATGAGCTTTCATCTTTACAAGATTAGTACTTGATGAAAGCTTTCAAATATCTCTATCAGCAGAGAAGATATTAAAACGAATATTGGTTTGGTAAAATCAGCAGATAGGATATATTTGAAAGCTTTCGATAAGTCTTAATTTGCATGGGTTAAACTTCATTTTATAATGGTGTAGAAATGAAATGAAGGAAAAAACTTTTGTAAAGTGCTGAGCACTACTGCCATAATCCGGATCTAGCCAATTTTCAATGAGAAACAATGGGACAGGATTCTGCGTCAGATACAACTTTGTTGCTTGTGAATCGATTAAGGTTAGGTGGCCGAAAAAGCCAGGTGACATTTTTGTGATTTTTGTAGAAAAAAGGTATTTTGGTCATAACTTCCAGATCCCCATATTCTGACTTCATCCAATTTTCAATAGGAAATAATGGGAAAGGATTTTGCGTCAGATGCAATTTGTTGTGAAACAAATCGGTTGGAGAATAAGTGCCTGAAAAATGAGTGACATTTCTTACGCCAATATTTTTGTATGAATTTGTATTTTGGCCGCTAACTCACGATCCTTAGTCCGATCTTGGGCCCGAACCAAATAAGGAAAAATAATGGGGCAGGATTTCATGCGTCGAATGCAACTTGGTACGGAGCAAATCAGTTGAGGATAAGTGTCCGAAAATGAGTGACATTTTTACGCGATTTTTTTCTGTATGATTTGTATTATTTTATTGCCATAACTTTCGATCTATGGTCCGATCAGCCCAATTTCAAATAAGAATCAATGGGACAGGATTCTGCGTCGAATGCAACTTATTTGCGAGCAAATCAGTTGAGGATAAGTGCCCGAAAAATGAGTGACATTTTTACGCGATTTTTTCGTATGGTTTTGTATTTTGACCATAACTTTTGATCCATAGTCCGATCTGGCCAATTTTAAAATAGGATACAATGGGACAGGATTAAATCAGATACAACTTATTGCTATAAATCAGTCGAGGATAAGTGCCCGAAAATGGTGACATTTTTACACCGATTTTTCGTATGATTTTGTGTTTTAGCCATAACTTTTGATCCCATAGTCCGATCTGGCTTATTTTAAATGAGAAACAATTGGACAGGATTCTGCGTCGAATGCAACTTGTTGCGAGCAAATCAGTTGAGGATAAATTACCCGAAAAATAGGTGACATTTTTACGCGATTTTTTCGTATGATTTGTATTATTTGTATAACTTTTCGATCCCATAGTCCGATCTGGCCAATTTCAGGAAGTAAGATCAATGGGACAGGATTCTGCGTCCAGATGCAGCTTGTTTACGACAAATCAGATTTGATCGTGCCCGAAATAATGGTGACATTTTTTACGCGATTTTTCGTATGAATTTGTATTTTGACCTTAACGCAGTCGATCATAGTCCGATCGGGGGCTGAATTTCAAATAGGATGCAATGGGACAGGATTCTGCGTCAGATACAGCTTGTTGCTAACAAATCAGTTGAGATAAGTGCCGAAAATAGGTGACATTTTACCACGATTTTTTCGTATGATTTTTAATGTTTGGCCATAACTTTTGATCCATAGTCCGATCTGGCCAATTTTAAATAATAAAACAATGGGACAGGATTCTGCGTCGAATACAACTTGTTGCGGTAAATCGGTTGAGATAAGTGCCCGAAAAATGAGTGACATTTTTACGCGATTTTTCGTATGATTTTTGTATTTTGGCGTAACTTTCCGATCCCATATGGTCGATGTGGCCAATTTAAATAGGAATCAATGGGGACAGGATTCTGCGTCGAATGCAGTTGAACTTGACATTTTTACGCGATTTTCGATAATCAGTTGAGGAAACAATAGGACAGGATCGAAAAATGCAACTGTTGTTTGAGTAGTTTTGCGCACACATAGAAGTTACGCATTGCTACAGACAAAACCCGATTTTTCGGAGGAAAAAGCGCCAGCAGGAAGATCAAGACCGTGAAGAGACGGAGCACCGTACCGCGCTAATAACACACGAAAGTTCTATGAGATGTTGAACCGTTCACGTAGGGCACGTGCCACAGCCCGATAGTGTAGGACATAAAGGATCCTTCTTACAGGCGAGCCTGAGGTGATCCAAAGGTGGCGGCAGCACTACGAAGAGCACCTGAATGGCGATATGGGACAACGGTGGGGTAGAACCAGGAGCACGCCGCAGGACTTCCGGCCGAATCTCCAGGAAATCAGCAAAGTCCCTGGAGTTGACCAACTACCAGAGAGCTGTTTAAATACGGTGGTGAGGCACTTAGAGCGCTGCACTAATTACCAAGTTTGGGAGGATGAGGTTCTGCCGCAGGAGTAGTGGACGGTGTCGTGTGTCCCATCTACAAAAGGGCGATAAACCGGATTGAGTTGCTCAATCACATTGCTGAACGCCGCGTACAAAGTACTCTTCCAAATTTGTTGCCGATCAACACCAATTGCAAGACAGTTCGTGGGGCGTACCTGGCGGGATTTATGAGAACGCTCATCACAGACCAGGTGTTCGCCGCGTACACCAGGTATTGCAGAAATACCGCGAATACAACGTGCCCACATCAACTATTTATCGACTTCAGCCGCATATGATACAACGATCACGGGACAGCATGGCAACTAATGCACGAAAACGGATTTCCGGATAAACTGATACGGTTGATCAAGGCGACGATGGATCGGGTGATGTGCGTAGTTCGAGTTTCAGGACATTCTCTCAAAATCGAGGTGGTTGAAGATCATACTTGGGCTCACTGGAGCCGCCGATAACGAGAGCAGAGAGAAATTCGGAGACGCATCGTGGCAGGAAATCGTACGTACTTTGACTCCGCAAAACGCTTCGATCGAACAGATTTCGCCGCCATACCAAACGACTATCTTCAAAACGTTTATTAGACAGGAGTTCTTTACGAACACGAGACCTGGACAATGCTCGTGAGGTCCAACGCGCACTGGGAGTTTTGAAAGAAAAGTGCTGCGTACCATCTATGGTGGCGGCAGATGGCGGACGATACGTGGAGGAGGCGAATGACCACGAGTTGCATCTGCTGTTGCATCTGCATCCATCGTTCACACCGCGAAAATCGGAAGACTGCGGTGGGCCGGACACGGCCAGAATATCGGACAGTAATCCGACGAAAATGGTTTCGACAACGATCCGACGTGAAAGAAGGCGAGGTGCACAGTGGGCAAGGTGGATCGATGGAGGACGATTTGCGGACCATCCGCAGACTGCGGTTGGCGAAGGCAGCGCTGGACCGAACTGAATGAGAAGACTTTATTATTGCACAGGCACTCCGGCCTTATTCCGGTTACCACAGAGTGCAGACAAGAAGCTTCTGCTGCTTGTTTATGGGTGTAAAGTGTTTATAGGCTGCTTTAAAACCAATCTAATGCATTTTAATTCTGGTTTTAATTCGTCATAACAATCATTAGGCGATAACAATACTTTCGGCTGAGGGGTCCCTTAGCGTAGTTGGCTACACGTTCGCCTATAAGTGAATGGTCATGGGTTCGATTCCCAGCCCTCCTCTAATCGTCAGTCGCCGGATCCGCAGCCCATACGGTGGCGTTTTGGGACGCGTCAGGCTGCCTGACGGCGACTGACAACTTCTTCTTTTGGAGGCGTTACCCGGAATGAATGGCAACCGAACAATGCAACGATCACTGGAACTGACATGGACAAACGGCTAATGGGCTCACGACAAGATGAACGGCAAAACACTCTGGCTTACCAACATTCATTTGTTTACTTTGCGGCATGGCAAATGCTGGGTAAGCGTACCATTGGTACTTCGCGTACCTGAAGGAAAAAATAGACCCCATCTTGCGGTCCAGCCCTTACCCAGCAACTCCTATCCCTACCTCGCGGTGCTGGCCGGAACGAGCAACCTAGGGAAGATCGGAACCAACCCTGGTGGAACTATGGTCGTATGCTGACAGGGAAGGGGGGTTTTCTCTCCGGAGGTGCAAATCTTACTGAGCGTCTGTTCTCATGTCAGGATCGGCTCACAACAGCGTCTGTTCTCCATGTTAGGGCGGTATATCGTCCGAGTGCCAGCGAGGGACTCTATGAAACTTGCAACATGGTCCACCGGAAATAAGGAGGAATGGTCCTCCGGAAATTTAGGGGGTTGGTGTCAGGCCCGCAAGCCAGCCTTTAAAAATCATAAGCAACGAACAATCAACAAAGAGAGTACGGACGAACCATCGGCGAAGACCACTGCGACGAAAAGGGACTAGCGATTGAAACTCGGTTCGTGGAACTGCAAATTCTCTCAACTTATCGGAGACACGCATACTCGCGATGTGCTCAGGACCGTGGATTCGGCATCGTAGCGCTGCAGGAGTTTGTTGGAAGGGATCAATGGTGCGAACGTTTAGAGGTAATCATACCATCTACCAGAGCTGCGGCGCACACGAGCTGGGAACAGCTTTCAGTGATGGGCGAATGAAAGGCGCGTGATTCTGGTGGCCGATCAACGAGGGAATGTGCAGGTTGAGGATCAAGCCGGTTCTTCAACTTCAGCATAATCAACGTCCATAGCCCACACTCCGGAAGCACTGATGATGATAAGGACGCATTCTACGCGCAGCTTTAATGAGTGATGAAGCTGCTCGCACGAGTCAAAATCATCATAGGAGATTTGAACGCCCAGGTTGGCCAAGAGGAGGGAGTTTAGACCGACTATTGGAAAGTTCAGCGCTCACCGGCTGACGAACGAAAAACGGCCTAGACTCAATTGATTTCGCCGCCCAAGAATATGGCCATTCGCAGCACCCCCACACACAGCCTCCCGTATCTATACACCTGAGATCGCCACTGCAGACAGAATCACAAATCGGCCACGTTCTGATTGATGGAGCACTTTTCCGACATTATCGACGTCAGGAATATCGTGGCGCTAACATCGACTCTGACCACTATCTGGATGGTTAAACTGCGCAAAACTATCCGTCATCAACAATGTTCGGTACCGACGACCGCCGCGGTACGACCTAGAGCGACTGAAGAACTGATGTCGCCACTCGCATACGCGCAGCATCTCGAGGCAGCGCGTTGCCGGAAGAGGGTGAGCTCGATGGGGCCTCTTGAGGGACTGCCGGAATACAGTCAAGCAGCCATTAACGACGCAGCGGAGACACCGGTATATGGGTCAAGCGACGGAACGATTGGTTCTGACGAAGAGTGCAGACAGATTCTGAGGAGAAGGACGCAGCGCGGGCGGTCGCGCTGCAGCAAGGTACCCGGCAGAACGTGGAACTTATAGACGGAAGCGGAGACAGCAGACCCGCCTTTTCAGGAGAAGAAACGCCGCCTGGAAGAAGCGGAGTGCGAGGAGATGGAACAGCTGTGCGTTCTCAAGATACACGCAAGTTCTATCAGAAGTCAACGCATCCCGCAAAGGCTTCCGTGCCGCGAAGAAATGTGCCGGATAAGGATGGGACATCTTGACGGACGAACGTGTGGGGATCGAAAGGTGGAAGCAGCACTACGAGGAACATCTGAATGGCGCTGAGAGTACAGGCATGAAAGTCAAGGCGCGGAGGAGATGACTACGCAGTTCAGCGGACGATGAAGCCAAACAGCCCCACCTTGAGGGAAGTTAAGGATGCCATCTAACAGCTAAAGACCAATAAAGCAGCTGGTAAGATGGTTCGAGCTGAGCTCATCAAGATGGGCCCGGAAAAGCTGGCCTTGCCCGCACAAACTGATAGTCAGAATCTGGGAAAACGAACAGCTACCGGAGGAGTGGAAGGAAGGGGTTATATGCCCATCTACAAGAAAGCTTAGCTTAGCTTAGCTAGTTAGCCTGACTGACTACATATCTATGGTTGCTACTCCGTGATTGACCAGAATCAGTGAAATTGCACAAAGAATCAACTGAATGATTGACTGGGATTGTTCAAGCATTCTCGTGCAAGTTTCAGTGACTCTAAAATTCAAATGATCAATAACGGCGCGGCCAGTCCTTGTAGTCAGTAAGGAAGAAGGAAGGAATATTAGTAGGTGGTTTTGCTATTTGAAGACGTGTACTGCGTCTCCACAAAAACCACAGGAAGGATTATCAGTTAATTGAGGGCATCGTTGGATCTGGATTCAATCTGATAAGCGATACGACCATGCCATTCTTTATACACATGATTTTACCTAGCCAGAATCGGGCGCGAAAAGTAGTACGAACTAACTACGGCCTACCGGGCGCGCAATGCAGAACACAATACGGCCCGATCGCGCGATCGTTCTGCTGTCCGACAAGAGAAATCTCGCACGAACTGATTTTTATTACCGGCCGCGCAATGAGAGCACAATATTTCGGCCGATCGCGCCATCGTTCTGCTGTCCGAAATAAGAGAAATCTCGCACTTAACCTTTTATTACCGGCCGCGAAATGCAGAACAAATATTTCGGCCGATCGCGTCATCGTTCTGCAGTCCGAAACAAGAATCACGCACTGAACTGATTTTTTACCGGCCGCGCAATGCAGAACAAATATTTCGGCCGATCGCGTCATCGTTCCGCAGTCCAAAACAAGAGAAATCACGCACTGAACTGATTTTATTACTGGCCGCGAAATGCAGAACATATTTCGGCGATCGCGTCATCGTTCTGCAGTCCAAAACAAGAGAAATCTCGCACTGCTGATTTTTATTACTGGCCGCGAAATGCAGAAAAAATATTTCGCGATCGTCATCGTTCTGCAGTCCGAAACAAGAGAAATCACGCACTGAACTGATTTTATTACTGGCCGCGCAATGCAGAACAAATATTTCGACGATCGATCATCGTTCTGCAGTCCGAAACAAGAGAAATCACGCACTGAACTGATTTTATTACTGGCGCGCAGAACAAATATTTCGGACGATCATCATCGTTCTGCAGTCCAAAAAGAGAAATCTCACTGAACTGATTTTATTACTGGCCGCGAAATGCAGAACAAATATTTCGGACGATCGCGTCATCGTTCTGCAGTCCGAAACAGAGAAATCACGCACTGAACTGATTTTTGTTACTGGCCGCGCAATGCAGAACAAATATTTCGGCGATCGCGTCATCGTTCTGCAGTCCGGAACAAGAGAAATCACACCAACTGATTTTATTACATGGCAATGCAGAACAAATATTTCGGACGATCGCGTCATCGTTCTGCAGTCCGAAACAAGAGAAATCACGCACTGAACTGATTTTTATTACTGGCCGCGCAATGCAACAAATATTTCGGACGATCGCGTCATCGTTCTGCAGTCCGAAACAGAGAAATCACGCACTGAACTGATTTTTATTACTGGCCGCGCAATGGTGAACAAATATTTCGGCCGATCGCGTCATCGTTCTGCAGTCCGAAACAAGAGAAATCACACCGAACTGATTTTTATTACTGGCCGCGCAATGCAGAACAAATATTTCGGACGATCGCGTCATCGTTCTGCAGTCCGAAACAAGAGAAATCACGCACTGAACTGATTTTTATTACTGGCCGCGAAATGCAGAACAAATATTTCGGACGATCGCGTCATCGTTCTGCAGTCCAAAACAAGAGAAATCACGCACTGAACTGATTTTTATTACGCCGCGCAATGCAGAACAAAATTTCGGACGATCGCGTCATTCTTCTGCAGTCCGAAACAAGAGAAATCACGCACTGAACTGATTTTTATTACTGGCCGCGCAATGCAGAAAAATATTTCGGCCGATCGCGTCATCGTCTATATGCCCCATCTACAAGAAAGGCGACAAACTGGAGTGTGAGAACCTTCGAGCGATCACCATCCAATGCCGTCTACAAAGTGATATCCCAGATCATATTCCGTTGTCTGTTACCAATAGTGAATTTGTTCGTGGAAAGTTATCAAGCCGGCTTCGTTGACGGCCGCTCGACAACGGACCAGATCTTTACTGTACGGCAAATCCTTCAAAATGCCGTGAATACCAGGTCCCAACGCACCATCTGTTCGTTGATTTCAAGGCGGCATACGACAGTATAGACCGCGTAGAGCTATGGAAAATTATGGACGAGAACAGCTTCCCGGAAAGCCATACAGACTGATCAAAGCAACGGTGGATGGTGTGCAAAATCGTGAAGATCTCGGGCGAACACCCAGTTCGTTCTGAATCGCGCCGGGGACTAAGACAAGGTGATGGACTTCGTGCCTGTTGTTCAACATTGCGCTAGAAGGTGTCATGCGGAGAGCCATGTGTAACAGCCGGGGTACGATTTTCAGATCCAGTCAATTTATTTGCTTCGGATGATACGGACATTGTCGGCCGAACATTTGCAAAGGTGGCAGAACTGTACAACGCCTGAAACGTAAGCAACAAAAGTTGGACTGGTGGTGAATGCCAAAGACAAAGTACATGCTTGTGGTGGAACGAGCGCGACAGGTCCGCCTGGGAAGCAGTGTTACGATAGACGGGGATACCTTCGAGGTGGTCGAGGAATCTGTCTACCTCGGATCCTGCTAACGGCTGACAACAACGTTAGTCGAAATACGAAGGCGCATCATCTGTGGAAGTCCTACTACGGCTCCAGAAGAAACCTGGTCGAAAAGATTCGCCACGCACCAAATGGTCACGTACAAGACGTTAATAAGACCGGTAGTCCTCTACGGACATGAAACATGGACAATGCTCGAGGAGGACTTGCAAGACTCGAGTATTCGACCAGGACCATCTTTGGCGGTGTACAAGAAGACGGTTGTGGCGGCGAAGAATGAACATGAGCTCGCCCAGCCTACGGCGAACCCAGTATCCAGAAGGTAGCTAAAGCCGGAAGGGTACGAGGGCAGGTGATGTTGCAAGAATGCCGGACAGCAACCCTGGAAAGATGGTGTTCGCTTCCGATCCGGCAGGTACGAGACGACGTGGAGCGCAGCGAGCGAGATGGGCAGACCAGGTGCAGAACGACTTGAGCGGGGCGCATTCGAAGATGCAGAGATGCGGCCTCGAACCGTGTATTGTGGCGTAAATTGTTTATTCAGTGTTATCTGTAAGATGTAGACTAAATAAATGAAATTGTTTACTTTGCTCGATAGGAGACGGTTTGATAGTTCAATAGGTAGTTTTTTTCGTTTCTACAAATACAATTCGAGAGAGCAGAGGTTGTTGATAGTGATTTATGGCGTTATAGCTTTATCTATTGAATGTTTAATGTAAATCGCCCAAGACCGAGATTATGGAGTTCTACAATACGCCAGATAGCCAACCAGGTAATCAGGTACTATTTAATGTGAATAATGTAAACTGATGAGAATAAAAATGTATAAGCGTGGAAAGTTCTCACTTTGTTTTTATTTGAACAAACTTATTTTCTGTTACGACTTTGAGAATATTTACATAGACCGGACATGTTATTGATTTTGCTGATAACAAATACCGGAAAAGAAAGACAGTCATTTAAAACGACGAAATCCATAAACTCGTCGTTAGTTTTGTACGTTTTCCTTTTCCTTCCTTATTTCATATTTATAGAAAATAACAAATAGACAACTCAATTTTGACTCCTTCCACGGAACAGCATACGTTAATTTATGCAGCTTTTTTATATCATTCATGAAAGAGAATGATCAAACTACCTACTATTTAGCTAAAATTTGGCCTTCGTACTCAAAGTTCAGTTCTTCAAACTATTTTTATTTACTTTATTTTTCTAAGGTAGTTCAAAGCTCAACTCAAACATAAAACACTAACTAAAACTAACGTAATGAATAATCGATTAAGCCTGTTTAGCTGGCTTTCGCTTTGATTGCGTTTGATATTTTGTGCAATTTGATTTGACATTGATCGAAAGTCCGATAGGTAGATGAGCTGCATTTTACTTCGTAGATCTCGTAGTGTGGTAAATTAATCAGATTTTTCTCATTACAACTGAGTTAGTCTGTATTTCGGTTCTGGGTGAATTAGGAAAGAATCATCATTGCCAGCCATTCTGATCCTTTTGTGCAAAATGAAATGGATATTCTACACGAAGTTCGACAATGAATTTCGCTTCTGGTTGGACAGAGTTTTAATGAAATTGAAATCGCACAAAAGCCATTTAATCTCTCGCAACAATCATCCTCGTACAAATACAAGCGTTTCTGAGGGGAAGGAAATTATAAAAGTAGCATTGCGCATGAGGCCTCACTTCGGTAATAATAACGGCAGCTAGGAATCGAGTCTAACGCCCCAGTCAGTGGCTGCACACAAAAGCAATGATGGGAAGATGGCGAATCACACGCGACCACTTCCAACGTGTAGCCGGCCTTTGAAGGAGAGACTTCATGCATAGTGGCGTCAAAAGAAGGTTGGATCCCTTCATAGGTAAAATTGAATTAAAGTAAATTAATTGCTGTAACAACAAAACACATGCGTATGCTCCGGCCTTCACATCGTTGTCATTATCTTTATCATCATCATCTTGGTGTCTACATCAAGCTATAGATTGAAGGTGGTGCAATTATTATTACCTAATTCTAACACAGAAGGATAATTGCGTTGAAGAAACACTTTCACAGGGATTTCAGGACCTTCATCTCGCCCGAAAAGGAAAAAACAGATAATCTACCATAATCACTCGAATGCACGAAC
>NW_026942351.1:25123-55727 GCF_024139115.2 Armigeres subalbatus
CAGACAGTCAGTGGTGCCAGGTGCGTCTAGCAGATGAGAAAAAACTTTTTGTGTTGGACAGAAACACTCTGTCACTTGCATAGGTGTCATTGAAGATGGGTAAATGGCCAGTTTGTATGGCTTTGAATGCAATGATGTAGGATTTCCGATAATCTATAAACAGACTTAAATTATAAAAAGGAAGAATATTTTTAGAGACCAGGACATATGTTTACACATTACCCGGGTAGAAACCGTGATATTGATAACAAAACATGATATCAACTTGTTTGAAATAAAAGTAAAAAACAACTAGCGAAAATAACAAAAAATGCACCGGAATATCATAAAAATATCGTGTTTTGCTATTAACAAGAACAAACTAATAGCTGAAGATATTGATAAGTTCTTGTTAATAGCAAAACCTGATATTTTAATGATATTTCGGTGCATTTTTTTGTTATTTTCGCTTGTTATTTTTAGTCTTATTTCAAACAAGTTAATATCATGTTTTATTATCAACATCACGTTTTACTACCGTTATCGTCTACCCGGGATGGTATATTATGGTAACGAGAGAGCTGAAGACACTAATTATCTTTCAGTAATGTCGTAATGGCGGTGTTCAGTTTTTCAATAAATATGGTGCTCCAATTGTGTTAGATATATTTGGAAACAATGTTTCTAATAACATATTCTATCTGGATGATTAGGTATAAATTATATTATACATACTACTCTACCACATTGACGGCTCAGATTTTAGTACATTGGTTGAATATTCCTTCCATTGGTAGAAACAACATTTTTGATTCGTTCGTGCTGAGTCATAGTTTGATCCGTTGCATATTATCCTAATTGAGATGAGAGCTGCGTCGAACCATCATGGCGCCCCGAGCCCATCAGCTGGATATGCCACCTGTCAATGCAATCGAGCTTCTCAATCCTATGGCTTACAGCAAGAGGCTTACTTGTTAACGGCACTTATTACTGTCGACGCGTTGAAACATTGTGTCCACCACAGGATCGGTTGGTTTACTGCCGGTGACATTTCCGATATTCAAATTGTTTTGGAAATGGACAGCCAAAGCAATCAATCAAATAGCTTTCACCAGACTGATGGTTACCCATCCCCGGCCCTCCTGAGCACCAATGCTGAAAAACTCTATCTCAGAGTGGGCCACCCACATGTGGGCGTGCCACCTGTGTCTTTCAATGTGTATTCGATCATTGTGTGCGAGTGAGTTTTTGGGTGGGATAAATGCGGCGTATGAAAATTAGCACGTCAGAGGCAATCCACTACGGCAGGAGGCCACCACCGAACCGGGTAGCTGCTTTCACCCGATCGGGTAGCATGTAAAAATGAATTAATATAAATTATTCAGCAGCACTTTTTTCGCTCCATTTACTCTGACATGTCGAGTTCTTTAAAGAGGTAGTCGCAGAGAGGCTACGGCAGATGGAGGGAAGTTAATAAGGGACGGACAAATAATGCTGTAGTTACTAATTTGAAAGTTTTCGATGGAGTGATATTTTTTACCAATGAATTTCTGGTGGTTTGTCTGATAAAATTATAAATTGCAACTATCTATTGTTATTTGTTATAGTAAGGCATTTTTGAGAGCATGGAAAAAATCGTCAAGACTTAAATCTTGAATTCAATTGCAATCAATGACAGCGTATTTCTTGAATAAATAACTTCGACTTTGGTAAGAAATATGGTAAGACTGAACATTTTGATTTTTTTTGCGTACCAGGAGTAGTATTGCATAGGAGATGGAAGAGAGAGAGAGAGAGACTACCGTGAAAACCTTAATTAATCCATCTAGTGGTGATCATGCCTTTCTCGTACGTTTAAAAGGTTGAGAAGCATATAAGAAATATATTACTGATATGTAGATAGGTTCTAATTCTCGTGTTCGTTCATACTCATTGCAAAATTTCACGTCGATCGCAACTTAGGGGCCATCCATAAATTATGTTACGACTTTAGGAGCGTTTGGGGGGGGGGGGGGGGTATTCAGAACAGCGTGACGAATCATACAAACATTTTGGAGGTTCAATATAAAAAGTGTGTCAAAGGGGGAGGGGGAGCTGAAAGTCGCAAATTTTTAATTGACGTACTTTCTGGATTCTCCCTTATTGCGAGCAGATCTGAAGAGTATAAATACCAAAGAAGTGATTTCTCCAATATGTACAAAATTTTAAATTAGTATTTTGCCCATAACTTTATAACATACACACGCATGTAGACTTCACTTTACCTCAATTTTCCGAGCTGATTGGTATATGAAAGTCGGTACTGCGGGCCTTTTATTAAAAACTCGATTTTGGAGTAAACATTCCTTGTTGCATCAATGTTGGAGTAACAATCGAGGTTGCATCAGAGTTTTATAGCGTACTTTAGAACCTAATCTCAAAACCTCCCATGCAGACGACTTTCCAGTTATCACATCCTCTTGCCGGATCGGAAGCGAACACCATATTTGCAGGGTTACTGTCCGGCATTCTTGTAACATGCCCTGCCCATCGTACCCTTCCGGCTTTAGCTACCTTCTGGACACTGGGTTCGCCGTAGAGCTGGACGAGCTCATGGTTCATTCTTCGCCGCCACACACCGTCTTCTTGCACACCGCCAAAGATGGTACTAAGCACCCGTCTCTCGAATACTCCGAGTGCTTGCAAGTCCTCCTCGAGCATTGTCCATGTTTCATGTCCGTAGAGGACTACCGGTCTTATTAACGTCTTGTACCTGACACATTTGGTGCGGTGGCGATTTTTTTTTTGATCGCAGTTTCTTCTGGAGCCCGTAGTAGGCCAGACTTCCACAGATGATGCGCCTTTGTATTTCACGACTGACATTGTTATCAGCCGTTAGCAAGGATCCGAGGTAGATGAATTCCTCGACCACCTCGAAGGTATCCCCGTCTATCGTAACACTGCTTCCTAGGCGGGCCCTGTCGCGCTCGGTTCCGCCCACAATCATCTACTATGTCGTCGTTGCATTCACCACCAGTCCAACTTTTACTGCTTCACGTATCAGGCGGGTGTACAGTTCTGCCACCTTTGCAAATGTTCGGCCGACATTGTCCATGTCATCCGCGAAACAAATAAATTGACTGGATCTGTTGAAAATCGTACACCAGCTGTTACACCCGGCTCTCTGCATGACACCTTCTAGCGCAATGTTGAACAACAGGCACGAAAGCCCATCACCTTGTCTTAGTCCCCGGCGCGATTCGAACGAACTGGAGTGTTCGCCCGATATCTTCACACAGTTTTGCACACCATCCACCGTTGCTTTGATCAGTCTGATATGCTGCCCAGGCAAGCTGTTCTCGTTCACAATTTCCCATAACTCTACGCGGTCTCTACTGTCGTATGCCGCCTTGAAATCAACGAACAGATGGTGCGTGGGACCTGGTATTCACGGCACTTTTGAAGGATTTTCCGTACAGTAAAGATCTGGTCCGTTGTCGAGCAGCCGTCAACGAAGCCGGCTTGATAACTTCCCACGAACTCATTCACTAATGGTGACAGACGTCGGAAGATGATCTGGGATATCACTTTGTAGGCGGCATCAAGAATGGTAATCGCTCGAAAGTTCTCACACTCCAGCTTGTCGCCTTTCTTGTAGATGGGGCATATAACTGACTATCAGTTTGTGCAGGCAAGTGGCTAGCTTTTCTGGGCCCATCTTGATGAGCTCAGCTCCGATACCATCCTTGCCAGCTGCTTTATTGGTCTTCAGCTTGTAACATGGTCACTTTTGTATATATTATTTTTAGATTTAAATGTATATTATTTGCTGTTATTATAAATATATTAAATTGTTATCATTTTGGATGCTTCAATGTTAATTTATTCTTTGTGTTAAATTTGTTTATCATTATTATAATGCTCGTTCAATGTTAAATACGGTTGTCCGACATTCCGCGGTAAAACATTCCGCGGTAAACCGTTTCGCGGTGTACCATTTCGCGGTGTGTATCATTTGGCGGTAATCTGTTTCGCGGTTCATACAATTTGGCGGTATTCCGTTTCGCGGTATATATTATTTCGCGGTTTACAATTTCGCGGTGCTCCGTTTCGCGGTATACAACCTTAGCTTATCTTTTGATTTTTTTTTGTATTTTTAAGAGTTTGCCATTCTCTTCTACCAACTATTAATTTTCTCTTCTTCATATGGCCGTTTCTTTCATTGCGTTTCCCTTTCAAGTATTTTCCTCTTGTCTTTTACGCATTATTTTATGTTATTTCCAAAAGACATATACATTATTGTCAATATTAGATGTGTGAACTTTGTCATCAAGATACACTATATCATATGATAAAGGTCGCTGTCTTAATACCTTAAAAGGTTATGGTATTCTGGTAGAACTCAGAAGATGGAATGACTGAAAAATATTCATAAGGCAAAAACGTTAGCCGGTATTAGGCTAAATATCATGTGCTGTCTTCTTCAAATGTTCGCATTTGCCCGGTATAAGACTATATGTGTTGTTTCGTCTTCTTTAAATGTTCGCATTTGCCCGGTATAAGGCAAATTGTGATGTTTTGCCTTCTTTAAATATTTGCATTTGCCCGGTATAAAGCAAAGTGTGTTGTTTTGCTTTCTACAAATGTTTGCATTTGTCCGGTATAACGAAAAATCTGTTGTTTCGCCTTCTTTAAATGTTTGTATTTGCCCGGTAGAAGGCAAAGTGTGTTGTTTCGCATTCTTTTACCGTTATCGGGGGTGACAAATGCATCTGAGGGCAAGTAGATTAAAATATAAGAGACCTTTTTAGACGGTTTTGCTCTTCGACCTCCTGACTGCCGGTGAAAGCGGTGACCCATTGTCACCCCCGATGCGGTGGCGGTAGTCGCATTTAAAAATATGTTTTGCTTCAAAACATTTTTTTTTTTGGGATTTGAATTTATATGAGTCTGGTGTAAATTCAATGATTATTCGCTTTACATAAATGTGAATTTTGCGGCTTTACGCAGCTAAAGAACACATTATGGAACTACTTGTAACATTAGTAAAATTAAACCTGCAAATTGGTATTGACCGCGAAAAGTTTCACCGCGGAATAGTACTAACCGCGGAATGGTATACCGCCAAATAATATAAACCGCGAAATGTTATACCGCGATATGATACTGAACGCGAAGTGGTAGACCACGAACTGGTACACCGCGAAATGGTTAACCGCGGAATGTTTTACCGCGAAATGTCGTACAATCGTTAAATACACTTAATACCCATAGTTCACTTAAAATATATTGCGATAATAAATGTCACCATTCCGAATAAAATGCACCCCTACTTAAATCCGCATAATTGGCATACAAGAATGTCCCCTTAGAAAATTATAACAGTCAAGCCATCGTTCCCAAGCCACCACCAAAACCGATCTAGCTCGAAAAGTCCAAAGTTCAATCCTGAACCATTCTCTCTTTTTTAACTGGTCCGCACGCATGTGCGATGCTAATGAGGGGAATTATCCAGACGGCATAAGTGTGAAAGAGTGTGTGTAGCTTCAGGTGACACGAAGGAAAGGTTGATGAGAATTGATTGTTTGAAAAGGTCGTAGAATTACTTCGGGCATTGAACGCACTTCCGGTCAGGAAGACCGTGATATACGCATTTAATCTGGAGAGTTTTAAGACTTCTACTCGTTCGCTTTGACTTGAACCGTGGAAGAGGCAAGAGTGCGAGTAATTAGTACTTTAAGTACTAAGTGTCGCGGTGTGTTTAATTTGGTACGTTTAAATGTGAGAAGTCTTAAGATTAAAATTAAAGTTAATTATGTTCCTTCCGTGTAGCCCAAAGTTCAACATTAGGGTCAAAGGTGACGAGCTGTCAACTTTTTGTGTGTGCGAATTGTGTGCAGAAAAGGTAAATTCATTGTGATGTTTGTGTGGAGATTTTTAATTGATTGCGTCGAAACAGCCGTTCGACGGCTTCTTGTCTAGGATCGATTCTATCGATATCCAGGCCAGCTCGGCACACCGCAACTTTTCGCCAAGCACGCTCTCGACCCCACGCTTCATCGTCAAGGGTCCCGGATCGGGGGAGATCTCGGAAGGGAGGTTCGATTCTCCGGCAGAGCAAAGGCTTTTTTGTAAACCCCAACCCGTGGAAACCGTCCACGAAATTGACGTTCCCGCGTCGAATGCGAGTGCCATACTCCGTTGTCGGCGTGATTCGCAGCAACAGCACGGAAGCCGTCCGTCTTGGATTCTCCTTAAGCGCAGTTCATCATCATCGCCCCGGTCACCATTCGTCGGTATAGGACCACCTGCCGGCCGGGAAGCTACAAAGACTACGGTACCGTGAGTAGAAAACAAGCATGCATGCATATCTCCACACACACACGAGCTCGATTATCACAAACGATAGCCTAGGCTAGCCATCGCTAGATCCAAAAAAACACACAAGTAGGAAGCTAGGAAGAGAAAGAGGGAAGAAGGAAGTGAAGAGTAGAGAGTGAGGAAGGAACAAATATGAATAAAACCCTAGGGTAATCGAAACCGCAATAAATGTATATCTGTCTTGTTTCCGTTGAATAAATGCGTTTCCGTTAAGTAAAGCTTCCATGTAACGATAATTGTAGTCCGAAGGATTTCTCATGTTTTTCGCGTCGTTCTAATTGTAGTTTTTGTTCAGTGTTGTACTCCAGGTTGGGCTGCCCAGTAAATCAGCCCCAGCACTCACGTGTCCTAGACGGTCATACGATTTGGGAAGAGAAGAAGTCCGTCCGGTGAGGATAACTCGTGAGTGGTGTTTTTGTGGGTTTTTGGTAGAAGGACGGTTAGCATCAGTTTTTTTCTTCGGGTTCCTTGCGGCAGAATCTTTCCCTTATTCCCGACAGATGGTCCCCTTATAGCTCAGACATAATAAAACCCGCCCTGAGGTTGGGTTTCGCCGGGCATCTTAAAAGCGACGGACGGTCCTCTTTGAGGTGGCGCTTAAGCCGTCCGTTTTTCGAGCTGGGTCACGAATCGGTAAGCGGAACTGCTATCGCAAATTACGCGCTATAAGCTGTCGGATGGTATCCTTAACTTCCCTCAAGGTGGGGGCTGGTTGGCTTCCATCGTCCGCTGAACTGGCGTAGTCATCTCCTCCGCTGCCTTGACTTTCACTGCCTGTACTCTCAGCGCCATTTAAATGTTCTTCGTAGTGCTGCTTCCACCTTTCGATCACCACACGTTCGTCCGTCAAGATGCTCCCATCATTATCCCTGCACATTTCGGCTCGCGGTACGAAGCCTTTGCGGGATGCGTTGAGCTTCTGATAGAACTTGCGTGTTTCTTGAGAACGGCACAGCTGTTCCATCTCCTCGCACTCCGCTTCTTCCAGGCGGCGTTTCTTCGCCAGAAAAAGGCGGGTCTGCTGTCTCCGCTTTCGTCTATACCGGTCCACGTTCTGCCGGGTATCTTGCTGCAGCGTGACCGCCCGCGCTGCGTCCTTCTCCTCCAGCATCTGTCTGTATTCTTCGTCGAATCAATCGTTCCGTCGACTTCGGCCCATATACCCGACGTTGTTCTCCGCTGCGTCGTTAATGGCTGCTTTGACTGTATTCCAGCAGTCCTCAAGAGGGGCCCCATTGAGCTCACCCTCTTCCGGCAACGCTGTCTCGAGATACTGCGGGTATGCAGTGGCGACATCAGGTTGCTTCAGTCGCTCTAGGTCGTACCGCGGCGGTCGTCGGTACCGAACATTGTTGATGACGGATAGTTTTGGGCGCAGTTTAACCATCACCAGATAGTGGTCAGAGTCGATGTTAGCGCCACGATATGTCCTGACGTCGATAATGTCGGAGAAGTGCCGTCCATCAATCAGAACGTGGTCGATTTGTGATTCTGTCTGCAGTGGTGATCTCCAGGTGTACCGATACGGAAGGCTGTGTTGGAAGTAGGTGCTGAGAATGGCCATATTCTTGGAGGCGGCGAAATCAATTAGTCGTAGGCCGTTTTCGTTCGTCAGCCGGTAAGCGCTGAACTTCCCAATAATCGGTCTAAACTCCTCCCCTTGGCCAACCTGAGCGTTCAAATCTCATTGGCTTGGGCAGCTGTCGTACTCACGTTCCAGCTTCGCGTAGAATGCGTCCTTATCATCATCAGTGCTTCCGGAGTGTGGGCTATGAACGTTGATTATGCTGAAGTTGAAGAACCGGCCTTTGATCCTCAGCCTGCACATTCTTTCATTGATCGGCCACCACCCGATCACGCGCCTTTGCATATCGCCCATCACTATGAAAGCTGTTCCCAGCTCGTGTGTGTTGCCGCAGCTCTTGTAGATGGTATGATTACCTCTAAACGTTCGCACCATTGATCCCTTCCAACAAAGCTCCTGCAGCGCTACGATGCCGAATCCACGGTCCTTGAGCACATCGGCGAATATGCGTGTGCTTCCGATGAAGTTGAGAGATTTGCAGTTCCACGAACCGAGTTTCCAATCGCTAGTCCCTTTTCGTCGCAGTGGTCTTCGCCGATGGTTCCGGTCCGTACTCTCTTGTTGATTGTTCGTTGCTTATGTTTTCAAAGGCTGGCTTGCAGGGCCTGATACCAGACTTTCCAAATTTCCGGAGGACCATTCCTCCTTATTCCCGGTGGACCATGGTGACCAGTTTAACTTAAAATCTCTCGCTGGCAGTCGGACTCAGCCGCCCCTAACATGGAGAACAGACGCTGTTGTGAGCCGATCTTGACATGGAGAACAGACGCTTAGTAAGATTTGAGCCTCAGGAGAGGAGGAAACCTCCCCTTCCCTGTCAGCATACGACCATAGTTCCCACCGGGGTTGGTTACCCTAAGGTTGCTCGTATCCCGGCCAGCACCACGGGGAGGTAGGGATAGGAGTTGTTTGTAAGACCCGAGTTTCACACATATTGTAATGCAGCGTACACACCAGTCAAGCAGTTTGACGAACATTGACTCCACCCCCAAGAAAACGCTTCGGTTGCTGCTTTGTTTGAACGTGTGTGAAGTCGTTCGAACAACCATTTGACAGTTGGCGGCTCGGTTGGAAAAAATTAAAACGGTTTGATTTTGGTTTGAGTTGTCGGGGGTGGAATATGTTCGCCGAATATGTTTGAGCATTTGTAGTGAAGTTGCACAAACCCCCATATATTTTCTGATGGTTGGTGCTCAAGTTGGCGCTTCGGTCGTTCGTGTGTGATATTGTTGGTCGAATAAATTGGTTGTTCGTGCCGCTGTTGGTAAAACTTGATGGATGTTTGAATAAACGAGAGGTGGAGTCAATGTTAGTCAAACTGCTTGACCGTGTGTACGTTCCATAAAGCAGTTACAGTAACTCAAATGCAACCAAATTTGGTCACATTTGAGTTTCTGCAACCAAATCAATGGGAGTTGTGCTACTAGAGGAGGCTAAGGACCGCGAGGTGGGATCTATTTTATTCCTTCAGGTACGCGAAGTACCAATGATACGCTTTACCCAGCATTTGCCGTGCCAAGGGAAGAGTCGTTTGGCTGAAAGTCGACTAAAAGTCGTTCGACCCAAAGGCCATTTGCTCGCATGGGTCATATGGCCGAAAATGTAATTTGACCGAACAAGCATATAGCCAAAAAATCCATCTCACTTTTCAATTCTCACTCATCATTCTCATTTCTCACTACTCTCTTCTCCCTTTTCACGATGATAAGTGAGAAAAACCGAATTATTCACCTAGCGACAATAGTGCCTTTCTGGTACATTGTAAAACAATGTTTTTTGGTCATATGCTTTGAGCCCATAATTTGATTTGATCTATTTTCAATACAAAGCAATGGGTCAAGATTTCCCGCCGAATACAACTTGTTGCAAGTAAATCGGGTAAAGATAAGTTCCCAAGAAGTGAGGTTTTCGTACATACATACACACGCACATACATACAAACAGACTAACATCACCTAAATTCATCGAGCAGAGCTGATTGGGATAGGAAAGTCGGCACTCCGGCCTCCTTAAAAAATCGATTTTATAGTAAACAATCAGCTTTTTTGTTATACTTTGCTGTACAAGAAAGACAAAAAAATGAGAAGTGAGAAATAATGAGTCTCGGTTCTCACACCTTATCATGACAAATCTTACTTTGTAACACACCACGTAACACACTGGCGTTATGGAATTAATATTCAATTCTAATGCGATTCACCTTAAACGTGTTTTGTCTGTCTGGCTTCATTAAGGTTACCTGTCGCATTAAGAAAATTAATGGATAATGAAAATGTTACTCGTCAGGGAATTAATTTTCAACTATCCGTAGTAAGATCAATCATAACCGAGTCCAAGAAGCAAAACATCGTGTCATATTGAAACATTAACGGTATGTGGAACATTTGCAGTCAATGTTTTGGCCTTTCTCGTACAACAAGGCTGTACCGAAAGGCCAAAGGGTTACTCTAAAAATGAACTTTTGATAGAAGGCCCGGAGACCCATAGTGTTGTATACCGATCGACTCGACAAACCGAGGTGATGTTTGTATGTGTGTGTATGTGTACACATTTTGTAAACACACTTTTTGGAACATAGCATTACCCGATTTACTCGCAACAAGTTGCATTCGACGGGGAATGTGGTCCCATTGTTTTCTTTCAAAAATTGGCCCGATCGGACATTGCATTTAGGATATTTTCATTGTTTTTTCTCAAGGGTCCCACCTTGGATTTTGACGTAGGACTTACGTCTCTCTTTACTATACCGGGTGTCATTTCAAAATATTCAAATCGACTGCGTTACGCTGTGTTGAAAGATTTTAAACGTTAATAGTGTTCGTCTCAGTGGACGAATTTCTGCGGTAAGCCTCTCAATCGACAGATTTCAAGTATGCCTTTCATGTCCATGCTTGATAAGACCCGAAAAACTTGTTTCAATAGGCATGAAACTGTTTTCAATGAAAAACATTGAGATCAAGGGAACCTATAAATATGGGTACCACATTATTCTTGCATCATTCCATTACCACGTTCTGATTGGTGCAGACACCAGCGAATGAGCAGCCGCTGGGTTTGCCGAGAAGCCATAAAATAGCGCAACGCGATTTTTTTCCTTTCATTCTGACCGGGACAAGCGAAGCAACCGCATCATCGATTGAACAGCACTCACACCTTTTAGCAGGGAATGAAGTCACCGAAACCACCATCATCAGCCGAAACCTAGCCAGTATATTACCAGTCCACCCTACAGACCCGACAAAGCAGCAATGCTGAGCAGATACCGGCAGCAGCAGCAGAGTCGAGCCGAGACCGGCCGGCATCGGTGCTGAGCCGAGACAGGCTGAAGAAAAGCCACATGATGCAGCATGTATGTCCAAAAAATAAACGGTTCTTCAGAGAGCCAAAATAGAGATCAATATCAATGCTTTCAATACCCTTCGATAGAAATTGTACTTAAAAGCCAAATCCAATATTCTAGAGATAAAATTTTATGCGTGATTTTCATAAATAGCGTCAAAACTAACAGTGGATAATTTTTCTGATTTAATCATGAAGTGGGCGAAGGACTTCGCTTGACCATGCCTTTAAAGATTCATAAGATGTCCAAATCTCTCACATAATCTTATTTGGATAAACAAAAACCACATTCATTCACCGCGTGGTGATACTGCCTTTCTCGCATTTAGCCAAGACACCAACCTTATATGGCGCTTATATATTTCGATTCCATTTTCTTAATAACTTTCAAACGCAATGGTCGATCGTTATCAAATTCAATAGTGATCAACAAGGCTTTGTCCCCTGTCGAATGCAACTTGTTGCGAGAAAATCGGTTAAGAATTACTATATGAAAAAGTGGCTAATGTTTTTCGGTTTTTGTGTGCACACACACATACACACGGACAGACAGACATTTGTTCAGTTCGACGAGCTGAGTCGATTGGTATATAACATCATGGGTCTCCGAGACTTCTATAAAAAGTTCGATTTTGGAGTGAAATGATAGCCTTTCGGCACAACTTTGTTGTACGAGAAAGGCAAAACACCGATAACAGCTCAAACATTAATAAACTATCAATCGATTTTTCATCAAATGTTGGATTTTTTGGCATTGATAAAAAAATATGCAGATAAACATTGTTTGATACTGACCGCACACAAAGCGAACGTGACTGAATGATCGTCCCATGTTACCAATTCTAAATCTTATCATCCGAAATCCCATGTCCGGGTGTTTCCTTCCTTCTACTACTAACAATGTTGTCTCAGAAAAGAACACGTACTTCCTACCTGAACTGCAATTCTAAGCTCGCTTGCCCGGCTTATTAGCCTGTATCTAGCGAAAAGTACCGTTAGGAAATAGACGCCAGCAGCGAGCAACAAGCGTTATAAAGAAGAAGCCCTTCTCGAACGCGTTGATGATGATGACGCTTTGGCTGACAAAGAAGCGGGATACAAGACACTAGCTGATTGGCCCACCAATTGGGAAGCAGAGAAGATTCAAAATAAGGTATAAAAGAAAAGTGCATTCGCTCGCAGAGCATTCAGTCTTTTTTATATCATCACTAGAAATTCGCGGTTATTTGAAAAGATCGTTTTCTTACTTTTTGCACTTAGCCAAAGCAAACAGCCTTTTTCAAGGCCCTAAGAGTTAAAAATAATGTTCTCCTTCAGTCGCTATCGCACGGATTAGAAGGCTTTTCAGTGGAAGGGCTGAGATACAGTCTACATCCCCTGCTGAGCCAACTTGTGGTTTATTTCAGGCAGACCTTCAGTGGGAAGGTTGCCACTGTCGAGGCTAATATTTCGTGACCGGACAGATACTTCCTGAATTTTTTTTTGATGATTCTTGTTCGAGGTAGATTTGATTTCTGTGTCGGTTTGATGAGAAGATTTTGCCAAGGAATGGTATGCAACGCCGATTATTTAGCCAAAATAGTTGATGTGAGAAATTTGGACATATTATGTATCTTAAAGGCATGGTCAAGTCAAGTCCTACGTCCACTTAGCGGTTATGTCATAGACATTACCCACTGTTCGTTTTTTTTACAGGGTTTGGTTTTAGTCGTTATAGACAGCGTCAATAAAACAATGAATTAACCCCACGAAAAAATTCACAAAAAAAAAAAATCAGGTGGTTTTTAAAAAGCTGTTAAAGTTCGTTTTAACCGAGAAATTAATGTATTCCAACCGCGTTAAAAACCTGGGTGTATTTATTATATTAGTTTGCGGTCTGTGCAAAGGGGCCAAGCTTTTCTGCATGTAATTTTGATTTTGATTTGTTTCCACTTAGAGAGCTGTGATTGCGACTGCTAGAATTGCCTTTTAATCCGATTTCAGAATTACTTGATGTAATCGGAGCGCAACTGATGAGCTCACCATTCTATTTAAACGAGGTTCGACAGTTTCCCTCGAATAGTATTAAAAATCGCTCGAAAATGCTTTGCTCGATTCATTATTCACCAGTGGAACAATGTTAAAAAATTGAGAAAAGAATTTTTAATAACGACTTTTTGTCATGCGGTGCACGGACGACACGAGTCCATGGTATTATTTTTCTCCAGTTGAGTCTGAATAATTCATTCGCCAACCCAGGAACGAAATTTTAATGTGCAGGTTTACATGTCCTCTGTCTGGGTTCAACTGCATGTAGTTGGTGGAGTATCGCACACCTGTGCTGGTGTCGAGAGGAAAATGCGGTTGACAACGTCCGAAAGCTGGGAGGGTTGTTCCTATTTCCTGCAAAACTAGTCCGGCAAGCGCGATGGGGAGTTAGACTCTTCCCCTCACTTCTGCATACTGTGCCTTCTCACCGGGGGACACAAAGGAACAATGCTGCTGCACAATATCCTGATGCATAATACATCAGTCATAACTTCATAAAATCATCCGACGCTTGCACTAGACGTCCACTGGTGGGAGTTCATGAGAATCGGAGTCAAATGCTAGGTTGCTTCCAATGGTAAGTGATAGTGGTTTGTCGATATCACTGAATCTCATGGAATTCCGACTAATATTAAAGATATTTTCGCATTGTAAGCCCGTTGAGCACCCAAATGTTATTTCAATTTGCAGTGTTTTGATCCACCCTGAACACAAAAGTCCATTGACTCCGGCATCATACTCGGCGGCATTCTCCCCAACGAGTGTGTGAATGATGACGAGCCATACGTGGAGCACTTATACCCAGTGATGAATTAAAAAACCCTGATTAATCCACCTAGCGGTGATGATGCCTTTCTCGCTCATTCAAAATAGTTGATAAACATATATGAAAAGTCTAAAAAAGCAAATGGTGAATAAGACTTATTTTTCACATTTATTTATACCAGATGAACCGGCCTAGGGTCGAAGATCTCGTAAATAAAGATAGATTGAATTGAAAATTCACATTTGTTATAATTGCTGCCGGATGCAATTTGTTGCAAGCAAATCGGATAAGGTTAAGTGCCCGGAAAATGTGATGAGGTTGTGCAATTGCACAAATCGAGTTTCAGGCATAGTATAAAAATTTGTATTTTGGCCATAACTTTTGAGCCCATAGTGAGTTCGGGCTGATTTTTTTATGTGAAACAATGGGACAGAATTCGTCGTTTAAATCAGGCCTATGCTAAGAGCTCATGTTTAGCGTAGCCAACACCAACACCAACACCGAGCAACGTACGTCAAATCTAAAACAGCTTAACATCATAAAACATCCAAATTCAGCCTTCTTCAATATGCAACTTTAATCGGGAATATTCATTAAATATGACTAATGACTTTAATTGATTCAAAACTTATCTACATGATCAATTTTGATTTTATTTACATGGAGAACAACAATTTGCCTTTTATTTCACCGTGAAAAGCTTGACCAGAATAAATCCTGATCTTTTCGAGGTAGTCTGCTTCCATACTAGGTAAAACGGCCTGTTCCTCCGTACACGGGACAAAACAAAGCTCTTAAATGAGACAAAACTAAATCTGCTCTTAAACGAGACAAAAACCCCCCAAACTCTTAATTGAGACAAAATGAAACGTGATGAAAATGATCTTTTGTTGTTATGGATATTTTTAATTATCAAGCTACAATCATTGGTGTTGTTGACGATTGTTGACATCTCATGCAACTGACAGCGGTCTATCTGCACACTGTGCCCGGGACATGGTGGCTATTTTTAGGCTAAGGGAGTTAGATAGGGATGTCTATAGCGTTTCTATTGCACTAATAACAGAGTTATAGCGCTAGTTGCAGTAACTTATTATACAGACTGATCGAAATTTTGTTATCATTTAGTATTAGTAACTAGTGCTTTAACTCTGTTATTAGTTAAATTAAAACAACAAACTATTAGGCAGAGCTGTAGAAAAATAATCGCACTAGAACTCTGCTGTAACACGTTTTGACATTTAACCTCTGGAATGAGTCATTGTAGTTTGTCAATGATCGAACTAAGACTATTAAATTATCTAAAACATACTAGGATTATAGAAAAGTTTGAATACTTTTTCTACTGACTTCCAAAAATAGAAAATTTTCTCCGAAGCCTACCAAAACTCATTTTCTCCTACATAATCCGAGTGCTTTTTATTTGAATTCTTCTAACAGACATGCTGTCACTATGAACGGGGTTCCAATTATTTGGTCTAACGAAGTCCAAGATTTAGGACTTATGTATAGCATGAATGAATTAACTATTAAAAACCACACAGAAGGTATGCAAGCAAAAACGTACAAATATAGTAAGTGAATATTCATAGAAAATCAAAATCTTAAAATATTTTTTTGATTTACAAACTAATTGTTAGGCCAGCCATGTTTTACATATACTGTGCCAATATGGGTTATTTGCTGCAACGCCAGGAAGAATGCATTTACAGAGGATTCAAAATAAAATGTTGAAATTGATTATGAAGTTGCTTCCCTGCGCACCAAAACAATAAGAATATTACATGTGACTTATTTGAATGAAATGACACAAAAGCACCTGACGTAAACTCAATCGTACCGTTTTGACTCAAATCCCGAACATGACTTATATTCCGATATAACTAAACTTTTTATCGGTTCAGATTATATGCCACCGAACCAAAGCACAGCCCCCGGTGCGTATGCACAAGCAGCCTATGTCTTGATGTAGTGAAATAGTTATATTTTGCAAATCACGTAGCCTCTTGTTCTTCGAATGCTAATATCTCAAGAAACAAAGATAGCTCAGTGGTAACGTGATAGGCTCTCATTCAGAGGATTTATGTTCGATCCTCGTGTAAGCCATCTTTTTTTTCAAGACTCATATTTTCTAGGTGTTTGGTATAATACGCATTGCAAGAAAAATTTTGAATACTAGAAAATTCAAGCGCCTTTAAAAAAAAATTGTATTTAATATTTTCCATGCTAATAATCAATGGAACATAATGCTGTGTATTGTTTATATTTATATTCATGACATTTCTATAATTGAATCCATCTGATTATTTGGAATATTTGAAAGAATTCAGGTCTGAACTTTAGATGATGGAGGTAGCACAGACAAACAGACATAACACATTGAACATTCACTCATCAAATTCATCGTCGTACACACACTAACGACATCTGTAGTTTTCACTAAGTTGGGCAAATCACACACCAGATGGCGGTAGTGAGCAAACGTCAAACTCGAGCAAATCCGATGCGCGCGCCACGAGTGATCAATTGGCCAACTAATGATTATTTAAATTGACCAGTAAATCAGTGAACGATGAGAATTTCACGAGTGTTATGTCTGTTTGTCTGTGGAGGTAGGAAATGAAACATAAATACATAAGTTGAGAATCGATATGTACTCAACAGTTTTCTAGCTTTTGATTTATCTTGGTAGTAATCAAACTTGCCCACCGAGTTTCGGTAGACAGTAAACATAAGTAGGAAATTATATTCTATTGCTTCAATGCACAAAAGAAAAATGCTTTACTGAATAGAAAAGACATAATTATTCAATAAAATTAGAAGCTTGCGAGTTTATGGTGCTGGTGCAGCAGACGCTATATCCAAGGAATTGAGACCGGGGATTTCCCTCTGCGCGTTCCCCTTTCCGCGGAGCTATCCAAAATTTTCTTTTTTTCCGTAATACATACTCATGAACCAGTTTCCCCAAATCTCATTTGCTCGGATCAACATTCAACCCATCTGAGCTAAAAATAGAACATTGCCGCACGCAATGCGATGTGTGCTGGTGATGCTTCCTTCGGCAATATTCATCCGACGGCAAGAGACTGAAGCGAATGCGCATGCGTCCCGCGTCTTCCCGCACACCAGCTGCGCTCCCATATGCTGATTGAACGCCACAAAGAATGATGCATGCATATGCGTAAAAATAGAACAGAAGCACGGCTTGCCACTGATGCTACGATGGGCCGACCGATCGCGATCCACAGTGGCGGAAACCCAGACAAAACCCAAAACAAATAGTTCTTTCGTGAAGCTGATATTATTTTAATTTTGCACATTTAGTCAATGAAAATTCCTCCTTCCTTTGTTAATTGTAGTTGGTAAATTTAATTTTTGGTGACTTGGTTCAAGTTGATGGTGTAACATATATGTATGGGAAAATTAAATTTGACTAAATTTATATGAAATATATATTTTGTCAGTTAACAGTGGTTAGTTTGGCGAATTGCGCCTTGCTGCACCAAAGCGGGAAATTTACTGTTTCAAGGTTAGAATTAAGACGCTGCTGTGATCCTAAGTCTTGGGCTTCCGGAAGTCTTTGGATAGCATAGCATATGTCGGATAACTATTTAAATTTCAAAATGAATTCAGCGTTACAAAATTACTGTTGCTAAATTTTAAGCGCAATCGTAGGTTTAGTCGAGCATTTGTATGGGGGACCACCACTGCGCGACGGCACATTGCCATTCCTTCTTTTAGGCGCATTCGAACGGGAAAGCGTTGAACGTGTTAAACAAAGCACGATGCTTTTCGAAATTGCTATATGACGACTGAGGAGTATTTACAGGCTGTTATATAGGGTATTTGTGCTTTTCTTAGCGCTTGATAGCAATAAGTCATTTTAGTTTAGTCACTCTTTTTCGCACTGGTCACTATTTTCGGTTATCATTTTGGTGGCTGCATTCCGTACAGGTGACGTTTAATAGTTCATCAAATAGCAGCGCTGTTATCGCGCTACCAAATTTGATCACCTATCCGCTGCGCTACAGTCTTAGCAGCGCGTTTAGTAGCGACCGGAAAAGTGTCAAGTAATGATATACTGCGCTGCCAAACGGCTTATACTCACCACCGGCAATCTTGCTCTAAGTTAATGTATTGAAACTGTATATTTTAATAACCAACGGTAAAAGCTAATATTTTCTTTTCTCGATACATTAATACTTCCAGTATAGGAATCGGTACCCTAGCAGGATAAACTCTGATGCTTATAGAGGTAATGAATATATGCCCAATTCGATGATTTATATTTGTATGTATCTTGTCACATGCTATGTGTATTGACGGTGCTGTGGTGTAGTAGACGCTTCCCGATCAAGAGATCACGAGTTCGAGTCCAGATTGAAGCATTTTGCTTTTTTTTTGCACGTAAAAACAGTTTTTTGGCCATAACTCCGAAACGCAAAGTTCAATCGATCTAATCTTGAATAGGAACCAATGGGACTGCATTCCGCGTCGAATGCAACTTGTTGCGAGCAAATCGGATAATGATAAATGCCCAAAAACGTGTCTCACATTTTTGTACACATACACACACACACACACACATACATACACACATACAGACATCACCTCAATTCGTCGAGCTGTGTCGATTGGTATATGACACTATGGGTCTCCTAGCCCTCTATAGTAAGTTCGGTTTTGGAGCAGTTCTATAGCCTTTCCGTATACTTAGTATACGAGAAAGCCAAAAAAAATCCCCAAGCCCATTGTCTGACATGTGACAATTTTACCACGCGCAAAGGGATATAATATTTTCCATTCCACCCATCCATGATGGATGGCGGCGGTGATGATAATGGTGATGCAAAGGGATGATCGATGCGCCAGGTGTAATTAAGTTTCACACATAAGAGGATCCATTCCAACTGGGGTAAAAAAGCTACGATGCAACTCGTTCAGTTCGGTTCAGAGCAGCTAAGCTTTTAATTTCATTTCAAATTTTCATTGGGACTTTTACATGACTTGTGTAATTGCTGCAGCTGACATTTTCCCTTTTCCGATCATGATATGATTTATTTAGCAGTTTCTCGCTGATTTTCAATATCTGACATCTGGTGAAATGGCTCACTTAATGTCTGGAATTTGGTTCTCGCGAGACCAACATGTTTCCCAGCATAATTATTCATGGTAAAAGTTATGCTGCTCGATCTAATGAATCTCCATTAAATGGGCCCTGAAAGTTGTTCCTTTGCGTATTTCCATGCTACGACAGTAGCAAATAGTGCCAAGATGTAGTCAGATATGGGAACATGCAGAGTAAACAGAATATATTCTACATGGTCGACTCAGCTGTTGACTGCTACTAGATGTTGCATCTAAAAGGAGAAATTTGAATGAGCACAAGAAGGAAAAACACACGCACATACATTGCGGGAGTAACACGCTGTGTTGGGTTAATGATGATTTAAGGTCCCTGTACGCAGATCTTTTCCATATTTGCCAGCTTGCTGATAAAAATTACCTTGAATAACCCACATAGAGCAGTGTTGTGTATGGAAAAACGGCATAGAACATTATTTACAATTTCTATGTAAAACCGCTTTCCCTAATCAATCACTATTTCAACATGCTCCAAAATGTTAAGAATGACTTATATATACCGAAAATAAGACTGATTACACTATCGTTTGGGCGTTAGGGTTTACTAGTCCAACTAGTTGCAATTTTCCATTAGAATAGCTTTTAATTGATTATTGTTCGACTGAGATGTTTATTCTCATCTTCTGGTTGTTTTTCAGTCTGAAAATAATTCATACTACCTAATCGATTCAGCTCGACGAACTGAGGTGATGTCTGTATGTGTGTGTATGTGCATGTGTATGTATGTGCGCAAAAATCTTACTCATTTTCTTTGCACTTATCCTAACCCGAATGGTTCGCAACAAGTTGCATTCGACGGGGAATTCGGTTCCGTTGTTTCCTGTTGAAAATCGGCATGATTACACTATGCGCTCAAAAGTTATGATCAAAATACATTTCTAATACGCAAAATCCGTGCAAAAAGCTCACTCATTTTCGGGCACTTAACCTGAACCAATTCACTCGCGACAAGTTGCTTTCGACGGAGAATCCTGCCTTATTGTTTCCCATTAATGTGCACATTGCCATTATAACAGAAACGTATTTAAAACCAGGACTCTCCGTTAAAAGAGATCCAAATTATTTTATTTACCGGAATGATCGTCTTGACAGCGCCTGTGGTGGGGTCGCCATTGTCATTAATAGACGTATCAAACATAAATTATTTTCTTCGTTCGAAACCAAAGTTTTTGAAACCTTGGGAGTTTCTATCGAAACAAATTTTGGACAATTTTCCTTCATTGCAGCCTACTTGCCTTTTCAATGCAATGGGCAGCAAAAGAATTGGTTGAAAGCTGATCTTCAAATTCTGACTCGCAACAAATCAAAATTCTTCGTAATTGGTGACTTCAATGCCAAAAACCGTTCATGGAATAATGCACAAAGCAATTCCAACGGCAAAATTTTATTTGAATATTGTTCTGCGGGATATTTACTATTCAATATCCCAATGGACCAACTTGTTTTTCATCCACTCGAAATCCTTCGACAATTGATTTGGTTTTAACGGATTCAAGTCAGCTGTGTGGCCAATTGGTAACTCATGCTGACTTTGACTCTGATCACCTTCCTGTGACATTTGAAATCTCACAAGAAGCCATTTACAATCCAATCAGCTCTACTTTTAATTATCATAGAGCTGATTGGGATTTATATAAAACATATATCGATAGGAATTTTGACGTTGATATTCCTCTCGATACCAAAAGTGATATTGATAATGCTCTCGAATCTTTGAAAAATTTAATTGTCGAAGCCAGAGGCATTGCAATTTTGTACACATAAAAAATCACAATAATAAAGATTTTAAAAAAAAAAAAAAAAGGCATTGCAATTCCTAAATGTGAAATTAAATTCAACTCCATTATTATTGACGACGATCTTCAACTACTGACCCGTCTTAAAAATGTGAGGCGAAGGCAATACCAAAGAACTCGCCTTGAATGTTATTTGGCGAGATTTGCAAAATGAAATTAAAAAACGTTTCGCTATTCTAAGAAATACCAACTTTGACAATAATGCCTCGAAGTTGGATCCCAGTTCGAAACCCTTTTGGAAATTAACGAAAATTCTTTTAAAAAACCCAGATTAATCCACCTAGCGGTGATAGTGCCTTTCTCGTTTCTTTCGAGTGAGTAATTTCTACGCACTTTTGGTGAAAAAAAAAGTATTTTGATCATAACTTCTGATATGGACTTTCCGATACTTCAAAATATCGATATTTGATTCGATACGATAATCGAATCAAATTATCGATATCACCGATACATTGGAATGAAAATATCGATATATCGGAAAATCAAATGATATTTTAAAAATGAAAATATTTAAAATATATTTTATGTATTTATTCATTTACTATCGTATTACCGTATTACCAATTTACAATAATTATTAGAAATGACTATTTTTAATCCAATCCGCTTCTAGAGTGTGCCAGTCCAACAATCATCGGCGGCGCCGTACGTCGTAGTTTTACCCGGTAGATACGGCGTTTACGGCACCTCACTGACCTCACTATTTTCCATTCGCTAGAAAAAATCAACTGAAGTTTTGAGAAATTTGCTGAATTTTTTTCTGTATTTCTCCTCGGTTTATTCTGATTTTTAACAATATTAAATTCTCTCTTCAGAATTTCCAAAGAAGTTTTTGAAGTTTGCATTTAATTCTTAAATAAAATTCAGAATTTTTACAAGAAAATCCATTAAAATATTCTTAACTAAAAAGGAACTTTTCTTAAACTTTCACGAGAAATTATCCTCTTTGTTTATATGGAATTCTCTTGGATTTCTTCAGGAAATTCTCCTTGATTTTCACAGGCATTCTTCAAAATTATCGCAAAAAGTTCCATCAGAAAAAAAAATCAAAATTATCATCAGGAAACCCTAGAAATGTTTTCAGGAAATTCTGTTTAATTCCTTCAGGGCATTATTTTGAAGAAAATTTTCATATGTTTTCCAATACTTTTAACTCCTATTTCCACAAATCTCTTCCTAATTTCTAAGTTGATTTATCTAATTTATCATGGGAAAACGCCAAATAGATAATTGCATTTGCAAAAGGATTTAAGGACCAGCGGCCTGACAGATGTTACACAATGGTGCATCAATGCAAAGTGTCGAGTTGTCAAAACTATTTGTGATGACAGCGCACACCTTACTCCATCCGCTCTACCGAGAAAAATCCTCTAAATCAGTAATAAAACCGCATTCTGGATCCATTTTGAAAAAGGTATTTTTTCTTCACAAAATACAATACAATTGTTATTTTTGTGTTACTATGTTCTGATACAATATGATACAAAAATATCGATATGACCGATATGTTGAAAGCTAAATATCGATACAAAAATATCGAATATCGAAACCAAAATATCGATATTCCGATATATCGGAAGTATCGGAACGTCCCTAACTTCTGAGCCTATGGGTCTCCGGAACTCCTATCAAAAGTTCCAGACTCTGGAACTCCTATCAAAACCACACAGAAGGTATGCAAGCAAAAAGGTACAAATATAGTAAGTGAATATTCATAGAAAATCAAAATCTTAAAATATATTTTTGATTTACAAACTAATTGTTATGCCAGCCATGTTTTACATATACTGTGCCAATATGGGTTATTTGCTGCAACGCCAGGAAGAATGCATTTACAGAGGATTCAAAATAAAATGTTAAAATTGATTATGAAGTTGCTTCCCTGCGCACCAAAACAATAAGAATATTACATGTGACTTATTTGAATGAAATGACACAAAAGCACCTGACGTAAACTCAATCGTACCGTTTTGACTCAAATCCCGAACATGACTTATATTCCGATATAACTAAACTTTTTATCGGTTCAGATTATATGCCACCGAACCAAAGCACAGCCCCCGGTGCGTTACCGCACGTATGCACAAGCAGCTTATGTCTTGATTTGATGTAGTGAAATAGTTATTTATTACAAATCGCGTAGCCTCTTGTTCTTCGAACACCAATATTATAAGAAACAAAGATAGCTCAGTGATAACGTGATAGGCTCTCATTCAGAGGATTTATGTTCGATCCTCGTGTAAGCCATCTTTTTTTTCAAAACTCATATTTTCTAGGTGTGTGGTATAATACGCATTGCAAGAAAAATTTTGAATACTAGAAAATTCAAGCGCCTTTAAAAAAAATTGTATTTAATCTTTTCCATGCTAATAATCAATGGAACCTAATGCTGTGTATTGTTCATATTTATATTCATGGCATTTCTATAATTGAATCCATCTGATTATTTGGAATATTTGAAAAAATTCAGGTCTAAACTTTAGATGATGGAGGTAGGAAATGAAACATAAATACATAAGTTGAGAATCGATATGTACTCAACAGTTTTCTTTAATGATTGTTAGCAGAAACAAAATAGCTTTTGATTTATCTTGGCAGTAATCAAACTTGCCCACCGAGTTCCAATAGACAGTAAACATATGTAGGAAATTATATTCTATTTCTTCAATGCACAAAAGAAAATATGCTTTACTGAATAGAAAAAGACACAATTATTCAATAAAATTAGAAGCATGCGAGTTCATTGTGCAGCAGACGCTATATCCAAGGAATTGATACCGGGGATTTCCCTCTGCGCGTTATTTCCAGGGAGCTATCCAGAATTTTCTTTTTTTTCGTAATACATACTCATGAACCAGTTTCCCCAAATCTCATTTGCTCGGATCAACATTCAACCCAGCTGAGCTAAAAATAGAACATTGCCGCACGCAATGCGATGTGTGTTGGTGATGCTTCCTTCGGCAATATTCATCCGACGGCAAGAGACTGAAGCGAATGCGCATGCGTCCCGCGTCTTCCCGCGCACCAGCTGCGCTCCCATATGCTGATTGAACGCCACAAAGAATGATGCATGCATATGCGTAAAAATAGAACAGAAGCACGGCTTGCCGCTGATGCTACGATGGTTAAGTCGACCGATCCACAGTGGCGGAAACCCAGACAAAACCCAAAACAAATCGTTCTTTCGTTAAACTGATATTATTTTAATTTTGCACATTTAGTCAATGATAATTCCTCAATTTGTTAATTGTAGTTGGTAAATTTAATTTTTGGTGACTTGGTTCAAGTTGATGGTGTAACATATATGTATGGGAAAATTAAATTTGACTAAATTTTGTATCGGGAAAGATTCGGAAAGAACTGATATGATGCATTGAAATATATATTTTGTCACTTAACAGTGGTTAGTTTGGCGAATTGCGCCTTGCTGCACCAAAGCGGGAAATTTACTGTTTCAAGGTTAGAATTAAGACGCTGCTGTGATCCTAAGTCTTCGGCTTCCGGAAGTCTTTGGATAGCATAGCATATGTCGGATAACTATTTAAATTTCAAAATGAATTCAGCGTTACAAAATTACTGTTGCTAAATTTTAAGCGCATTCGTAGGTTTAGTCGAGCATTTGTATGGGGGACCACCACTGCGCGACGGCACATTGCCATTCCTTCTTTTAGGCGCATTCGAACGGGAAAGCGTTGAACGTGTTAAACAAAGCACGATGGTTATGGTCACTATTTTCGGTTATCATTTTGGTGGCTGCATTCCGTACAGGTGACGTTTAATAGTTCATCAAATAGCAGCGCTGTTATCGCGCTACCAAATTTGATCACCTGTCCGCTGCGCTACTGTTTTAGCAGCACGTTTAGTAGTGACCGGAAAAGTGTCAAGAAATGATACTGCGCTGCCAAACGGCTTATACTCACCACCGGCAATCTTGCTCTAAGTTAATGTATTGAAACTGTATATTTTAATAACCAACGGTAAAAGCTAATATTTTCTTTTCTCGATCCACTCTGATAAACTCTGATGCTTATAGAGGTAATGAATATATGCCCAATTCGATGATTTATATTTGTATGTATCTTGTCACATGCTATGTGTATTGATGGTGCTGTGGTGTAGTAGCCGCTTCCCGATCAAGAGATCACGAGTTCGAATCCAGATTGGAGCATTTTGCTTTTTTTTTGTACGTAAAAACAGTTTTTTGGCCATAACTCCGAAACGCAAAGTTCAATCGATCTAATTTTAAATAGGAACCAATGGGACTGCATTCCGCGTCGAATGCAACTTGTTGCGAGCAAATCGGATAATGATAAATGCCCAAAAACGTGTCTCACATTTTTGTACACATACACACACACACACACATACATACACACATACAGACATCACCTCAATTCGTCGAGCTGAGTCGATTGGTATATAACACTATGGGTCTCCGAGCCTTCTATCAAAAGTTTGTTTTTGGAGCGATCATATAGCCTTTACGTATACTTAGTATACGAGAAAGGCAAAAACTCAAAAGCCAATTCCAGCGCCTAAAGAGTAAAATAAAATTTTATTAACAAATGGCGAAGAGGCTCAAAAACTTGCTCAGCAGTTCGAGAGTGCCCATAATTTTAGTCTAGGTCTCACTAGTCCAATTGAGGATCAGGTTACACGGAGCTTCGAAGACATTCTCAATCAAGAGAATGTTTTTTACCCTTCGTTGGGAACTAATTTGGATGAAGTGAGATCTAGAAAATTTTAAAATGTGAAAGCATGGGCGTAGCCAGGATTTCGAGAAGGGGGGGGGGGCAACTTTTTTGGTCTTCTAAATCGTAGTTTTATAGTAGTTTTATAAAAACACATGAATATTAACACATGAAACCAAATCCAAACCAAATCGAAACAATAATGATTAAAACAATAATGAATTTAAAAATGCGTGATTTATTGCTCATCAGATGTTTTTTAATAAAGTGAGAAAAATATTAACGAACTTAGTATTCAGAAAGAATATAAAATCTGCTATAACAATTATTATAAAAATCCTGCATTCTTCCATAAGCTTAAGAAAACTAGAACCATACATCTGAATTTCTAAACAAATCCTCTCTGAAATAATATAATATTTATATCTATAAAAACCAATCTATGTATGTATGTTCGCTAACTACTTCTGAGCCACTTGGCCGATTTCAACCAAATTTGGTACACACATTCTCTATCCTCAGAGGAAGTTCACAAAGGGGGTGGGATGGTCATTTGAAAAAGGGGTAGGGGTGGTGGGAGGGGATTTGTTTCGAAAACGAACAATTCTGTGTATCTTTCAACTCCCAGGACCGATTTCAACCAAATTTTGTACACATATTCACTATGAGGAGACGATCATATGGGAGGGTAATTTGGGAAAGAAGGAGGGGTCTGGAGGGAGGGGCATTGTTCAGAAAACGGGCAATCCAGAGTAAATTATGGGCCCCTGGAACGATTTGAACCAAATTTGGTACACACATTGTCTATCCTAAGGAAAGATAAAAAAGGGGGTGGGATGGTCATTGGGAAAAAGGGAGGGTATAGGGGGAGGGGTTTTCTTTGGAAAACGAGCAATTCAGTGTAATTCCCAACCCCCAGGACGGTAACGTTGTTACAGAAAAACAAGGCCATAGTTTCATATATAAGTAAATCCTTTACTCCACACAAGTTATTTTAGAAATTTCTGCGTGGGCATGCAAGTGTTATTTAAGTTTTCTATCATTGAACGAGTACCTCTAGTGGAGGGAGATGAAACCACTATTTTGAATTCTTTCGTATGGCAACATTTTGGTTTACTTTTCATCAAACGATAATGTATCAGTTGAGTAACAACGGATGAACAAAAAACAAAAGGTTCAGGTTGGAATATCGCGTCGGATAATTTATACTTGGTCAAACTCGAGTCATCCTTTGATCGGCAAGGTGGTATGTGTGATACAGTGGAGAAAGTATAGAGAAGAAAACTTGTACCTTTTCTTTTGAAGATTATAAGAAGTGAGTTGTGAAAAACATGTCCCTAATGTGTTATGAGAATTACTAAATAAGCATTGTATGTTTTAGAACAAAAGCGAATTTATTCTCAAACGCTCATTCAGGCCCTTGAGCGATAGTGTGGTTCCATAAAAGTGAGTTTGAGTAAAAACCAATGTAAATTCAATTAAATAGCACTAAATTTTGTAATTTCTAGAACTAAGTGAACTATTGTGAACATACACTAGAAATCGGAGCTGAAAATTCAGCTCGAGTAATATTCCCTCGCAGCCAAAGGTAAATTGAGATCTTACCATATATGTGCCATAACCCTAAAAATAGTGTGATCCAAGATTTGTAATGCGAACGATGTTATGTTTTCTTTTCTCGAAGGACACGGTATTCCTTCAATTTGAAGCTGTCAGAGTGTAGGGGATAACGACTCGCCTAGTTATTCCTAGGGAAGGTTCCGAAGCCCGGCGGCTTGTAGGCCAGTCCTCGTCGTCGAGCCAGCATCCGACCCTCGCGCACTCTAGGGCCAAACGAAGAGGGCTCCACTCCTCTCTACTGGCTGTGAAGGGAACTACGTGGGGGACAAACCAGCAGACACGTACGGTAGCTAAGCACGCCACGAGAATCGAAGCCAACCGTACTGGCTAGTGGCTACATTGAGCGCTACCCCGTTTGCAAGAGGAACGCATGCATCCTTCCCCGCCGACCCGCCACCCACTCGAGATCGTACGTGAACACGAACTCGTCTGACTGTGTTTTGAGATCACTCTCCGCTCAGTAGTCGCTCTCCAGTAAGAGCTGACAGCCCCGGTAGTCGACACTTACACCGCAGAGCTGTTACACCACCAGAGAACTGGAAAACACTCTCCCATCGAGGTTGGCTGCAGTAGACCCTCGCTGGTCCGATTCAGGTCAGATTAGTAGTTTAAGCATAATACTCGTTCGCAAAGTAATGATGAGCATGCTCAGGGGGATAAGCGAAATGAAAATTTCACCTAATGCACACAGTTAGGGAATAAACAGTTGTTATAAAGCTAAAGCATTGAGGCTCGAGGAACCAATATAAAGAATGATTGTACAAAACTAAATATTTCTTTAATGGAATTCAAGAGGCCATGTCCCAAACCGAAAAGAGGTTAAGCGAGTTTGACCAGTAATTCTTTGGGGGTAATTTGTTTAGAAGTTTCGTTTGTTGGGTCGTTTGCGTGGGTGAGATATGAACGGTAGGTTGCGATACGATTGAGTCGGAATTCATTTAAACCTAAACAAAAGACTCGCCTTTAGGAGTCTCGCCGGGAATTATCTTGCTAGTTCACATGCAGGAAGATTTCTGCTACTTGCTTGGCGCGTAAGTAGATTTAGTTGGTATGACATTCTGGCCTCGTGACGCGGAACCGTTACACGATTTCAACCAAATTTTGTAAACATATCGGCACCAACATTTCAAAAGGGCGTAACTGCTTTTGTAAACAAAAGCTTCTCACGTCGCTGGTGGGTTAATTTGAGCCCACCCACGCAATCCAACACCATTGATGGAAGCATCGAATCCTCTTCTTTCATTTAATCGTGCTGGATTGCGTGAGTGAGCACACATAAGCCCACCAGAGACGTGAGAAGCTCTTGTTTACAAAAGCAGTTTCGCCCTTTTGAAATGTTGGTGCCGATATTCACTATGAGGAGCCGATCGTATGAGAGTGTAATTCAAGAAAGGGGGCGGGTCTGGAGGGAGGAGTTTTCTTCAGAAAATTGGCAATTTAGTGTAACTTTGGAACCTCTGTATCGATTTCAACCAAATTTGGTACACACTTTCTAAGGAGCAGGCCACAAAGGGGGTGGGATGGTCATTGGGAACAAAATGGAGGGTAAAGGGGAAGGGGTTGTCTTTAGAAAACGATCAATTCAGTGTAAATTCCAAACCCTTAAGACCAATTCCAACCAGATTTGGTAGACATATTCTTTATTTTTTTTAATATGTTTATTGAAAAGGTAAAAGAGCCATAGAAATCTATATATCAGAGCGTTAATGAATAAAGCATCTGATGTACTTTAGATTTCAGTTACGTATTGCTATTGATTTCATTGTCCTATAATTTCTGTATAATTTCGGTGGAATTCCTGGAGAAATTCTATGAAATTTTCACAAGAAATTATTCGAAACAATTCACGGATTTTTTTGCAATTTACAAAGAAATTCGAAGATTTTTCGAAATCTTAGGAATTACTTTAGCAATTTTGCGGAATTTCACGGAATATTCTATTCCTAAAATTATGGAAACAGCACGAAATTGAATTATTGCAGGAATTCTGCAGAACTTATAAAGAATCCGTGAAGATTTTCTTGGAGTAAATAATGGTGGAATTTTCGGATCAATTCGCAAAATTCATGGTGTAATTCCTGAAGACACTGGCGAAGGGTATCTGGAGCATTCTAAAGAATCTCTGATAGAATTTCGGATAGAATGCAGAGCAATTTCGAAGGAATTCCTGGAGAAAGCTTACATATAGATTTTTCTGCCTATTTATAATAAATACTAGCTGTATGTCCCGGCCTCAGGTTCCAGTTTGACTCGCAGTTTTTTCAAATCGGAAAATGAAAAAACCAAATGGTCAAGGATAATTGTGTTTTCTTATTGATACTTTATCATATGATTAAAGAAGCAGATTTCTTTCAAAACATTGACTGATTTTGAAAGGATCAAACCCAAAATCATATACCGGCAAACGTCTATTTCTAAAGAAGGAAAAACATCCACCGATATCTTATGCCGAACATCTATTTTTAAAGAAGGGATCATATTCACCATCCAGAATGAGACACATTAAACATTGCTTTTCACTGCCAAACAATACCACTTCCCCACACCCTCCTCTTTTCCATCCTTAACCCACTATCGTCGTCTCCCATATATGAGAGAATGTGTGTTCCAAATTTAACTGAAATCAAAAGTTACACTGAGGTGATTGAGAGCTGAACAATACAAGTACCAATCCACACCTTTCCGTTTTCTAAATATCATCCTAATCCTATCTTTGTCTTGTCAAGAAAAAGAATGGTTGAAATTTGGTTGAAATCGACCAAGGGGTTGAAAAGTTATGTTGGAACAGAGCATTAGTGATTAATCATGGATTTAATCATGATAATGGTTTATTTAATCATTATTAATTAATCAGAATCATTGAATTTTTAATCTAATCACTAATCATATTCATAATTGTTTTGAGTTTATTCATTAATCATCAATTTTAATCATTGCAACCTTGCTTTATTCATAAATCTTCAATCATAATCGTATAATTTTATACCTTTTAATTACCTAATGTGGAATAAAGGTCACTCGATTTTGATCACTATGTAGATCATTCAATTTGATCATTCATAATCATTAATCATTTCGATCTAAATCATTAATCTACACATATGTCAGTGTGTCAACATTTATTCACGACCGGTAATCGATAATCATACTCAACGGTTTTCATTATTCATAATCGTTAATCATTGTCAAAAATGATTTTTTATCAGTCATCATTGTCAATAATGAATAAATCATTATCATAATCTTTAATACTAGAGTTGAATGATTTAATCATAAATTTAATCGTTCGTTGGAA